>NC_053022.1:165308281-165500835 GCF_003073215.2 Triticum urartu | reverse complement strand
ATGGGAGAGAACCGAATCGTGAAGCTACCGCGGAAGAGTTGAAGATGCTACAATACAATGCTCAAGCTTGTGATATCCTCTTCAAGGGATTGTGCCCCAAAGAATTCAACAAAATCAGCCGTCTTGAGAATGCAAAGGAAATTTGGGATACTTTGATTGATATGCATGAAGGTACCGACTTCGTCAAGGAATCCATGTTGGATGTGCTTCAAAGTCAACTTGACAAGTTCAAAATGAAGGATGGTGAAGGTGTCGCTGAAATGTACTCTAGGCTTGCTCTTATCACAAATGAGATTGCCGGCTTAGGAAGTGAAGAGATGACCGACAAATTCATCATCAAGAAGATCCTAAGAGCCTTGGATGGAAAATACGATACCATATGCACATTGATCCAAATGATGCCAAATTACAAAGATCTCAAGCCAACGGAAGTCATTGGAAGAATTGTTGCTCATTAGATGTCACTCAAGGACAAGGAGGAGCTCCATAACAAGTCAAGTGGTGCTTACAAAGCGTCATGTGAAGCCCCCACATCATCAAGTGAGAAACAAACCTTCAATGAATAATTGAGCTTAATGGTGAAGAACTTCAACAAGTTCTACAAGAATAGAAGTAAAGAGAGAAGTTCCAAGTCAAGGTCCTACAATGACAAAAGATCTTCTAGTCGAGAGCGAAACTGCTACAATTGTGGAAGACCCGGACACTACTCCACTGAGTGTACGGCTCCCCACAAGAGAAGAGAAGATTCTCCCAAAAGAAGAAGTAGAAGAGAAGAATCACCATCAAGGGAGAGAAGGAGTAGGGATGATAGATATGAACGAAGACCCTCACGGAGAAGCAAGGATTTGGAAAGGAAGGACAAGTCATCAAGGAGCTACACAAAACGAAGACATCAAGCTCATGTTGGTGAATGGGTATCCGGCTCCGACTCCGACAATGACTCCGAGAGAAGCTATCACTCCGACTCCGAATATACTCAAGATGAAGGTGTTTCTGGTCTAGCACTTGTGTCAACCAACTCCTATGACATATTTGATTCACCAAATGAAGGAATTGGAAGATGCTTCATGGCCAAAGATCCAAAGGTATCACACCTCGAGTATGTTGATTTCAAGAGTGATGAAGATGACTTGTTAGGTGATGATGATTTACTTGTTGACAACTATGGTGATGAATACTGTGGTGAAAGGAATGACAATGATAAGGAGAAGATTCAGTCTCTAACTAAAGAACTAAACACTCTTAAGTTAGCTCATGAAACTATCTTAGGAGATCATCGAGAACTTTTAAGGACTCATGAGAAATTACGTTTTGAAAAGCTCAATCTTGAGCAAGAGCATGAGTTCCTAAAGGCAATCAATGATGATCTTCGCAAGAAAAGTTCTTCTTACATTGCCAAGCGTTTACTCTTATCCACTTACATGCTTCAAGTCAAGTCTAGTAACAAGAACAAGAAGGATTCTTCTTCTGGTAGTAACAATAATCATGCTAAGTCCAATATTGTTGCTTCTAGTAGTTCTCTTGATTCCACTAATGATTCTCTTAGACAAGTTACACTTGAGCAAGAAAATAGCTTATTGAAGGGAATTATAGAGAAAGGTGTTTACAAGAGCCTTGCTGGGAGTAAGCAATTCGAGGAAATTGTACGCAAGTAGGAAGGCACCGGAAGAATCAAGGTATTGGTTTTGAACAAAAGTTCAATGCCAATGGAGTTGAGTGGGGAGAAGATCAATACCCCAAGATGAAGTTTGTTCCTTAACAAGAGAAGTATGATCCTACTTCTTTCAAAGGGACACAAGCTCAAGATGATCTTCCACCACAAGACCACAAGCAAAAAGGCAAGGGCAAGCTTCAAGAGGAAATTGATGCATTTGAAGAAGCTCCTAAGGCCTTGGTCAAGTGGGTTCCCAAGACTACATCAAGTTCCACTTCATCAAGTACAACTACAACTCCGAGGATTCCCATCAAGATGGTGTGGATCCCGAAGAAGAACTAGAGAGTTCTTGAGGGTGACTCCGCCAACATAGTTCACTCCTATCATTTTGGCAAGAACAAGTGCAATCAACTTACACATCTTGCACTAGTTCAAGGAGTCACAAACCCTCTTGTTGGTAAGACAAGGGACAAGGTGACCTAAAGCTTTCATAGACATCATCTTGTGTGTGCATCACTCTATGTCTATGGATATCCTTGTTTGTTCCTTGTGGGACTAACACGTGTAGGTATTGAAAGTGCAACTCACTCCAAAGGATAGCTCCAAATGATCTACATCAACATTGATCATCCACATCTTCAACATCTACATGAAGTCATCATCGACAAAACCCAAGGATAGTTCATCCCTCTTAGGGGGGATCTCACATCTAGGGGGAGATTTACTCTAACAATTGAGTTAAAGCAACTCTAATGGTGTGAACACAACAACCCTTTATGTAAAAGTGGTAACCCCACTTGTGCTTAAACGATGAGTATGACCTATGATCATCTGTTCTCATTTGACTCCTAAGTTAATATACTCATATATAGATGACCTAGTCATCGCCAATTGCTTGATAGATGCTAGAATTGTTTGTGCATGCTTTGCCACATATTTCACTTGTCATTTTATTGTGTGAGCATGTTGGTTGCATAATTTTCTCATTCGAGGACATCCACTTGTTGTTTTGATTGATTGGTTTCCTTTTCTTTTGGCCAAGTGGATGGACAAGAATGCCTAAGAACCTTCTCTAGCTATCTATGCTCTTCTCGTATCAAACTCTATTCATGCTACATCACAAAATTTGATCAAGTCAGATTCGAACCACTCTGTGTGAGGAGCACTCAGAGTCCCCGATTCGTCATAGACTTAAACTTCCAAAACTTCTTTGTGCATTTCGGTCTGACCGATTCACCCATTTCGGTCATACCGAGATCACTAAGTCGATCTATGTTTTCAACCTCGGTGCAACCGATTCAAACTTTTCGGTCACATCTGAGTGAAAAAGCAGAGGTGACTGGCCTCATCATCCTCGTGCTGGTGGGTGACGCTCTCATCGCAGATCGTGTCGAAGGCACGGTTGGCCCTGACCCCGAGGTCCAGGAGCATAGAGGGACGCTCACGCTGCATTGTCCAGCGGCGGCACGCTTCGTTCGCGGTCTCTGCTGCGAGGGACGTGACGGCCTCAACTTGCTGCTGAAGTGAAGACAGGTCGGTTCGAGCGGAGGCCAAGTTTGCTTGGGTAGAGGCCTGAGCCTCCTTAGTTGCCCTCTCGCACTCATGTGCCTCGGCCAACTTCGTCATGAGGGCTGCGGTTCTGCCCCCAAGCTCGGCCTGCTGCAGTTCGAAGCGGGTCTCCTGAAGCTCCAACTTCTGGCAGTGCTCATCGGCAAGAGCCGCATGAATCTTCGCCACCATTTGGTCAACCTCCTGCTCGATCCTGGCCTCCTGAGTGGTGACGGCGTCCTCAGCCGCGGCTGCCTGGCGCTCCCTCACCTCCAGTCGCTTGAGCTCCGGGCTATGCTTCGAGACCTCAAGCGCCAGTGCCTCCTCGCATTCCTGGACTTCCTTCTCATCGAATGGGGCCTCGCTCGGTGGTGCTGCGAGGGCAGCCCTGCGCGCCTGAATCTGCCGCTCAAGGACGGCATTTGAAGCTTGAAGCTCCCGCTCTCGCTCCTCGGCCGCCTCACGACGGCACTCAGCGCCTTGCGCTTACTCCAGAGTACCAACGCAAGCCTCATGAAAAGCTGCAAGGGAGACCACGGCGCTGGCGCGAGCGTGCTCGTGCTGTAGATGCCCAAGGTTTATGGCGACCTTCAACTGGTGCCACTCGCGCTCCAAGCGGATGCCCTCTGTTTGAAGGCGGGCACCGATGTCGACAAGCTCTCCTCCAAGACGAGTTAGTGCTCTCATCACTTCCTAGAAAAGGTCATGGCGGACGGTGTCGTGCCCGCATGCAAGCTCCAGCGCGCAGCCAAGCCCATCCTCCGCGCCGGGGGCTGCCAGACAGGCGCGAAGTGGCTCGCCTATCCTCGATAAGGGGCTGGTGGCCGAGCTCCCCCAGCCACTACCCGGGTCTCAGCGAAGGCGCTGGGCGGTACGGCCTCGCTACCCGAAGATAAAGCCGATGCTGGGGTTGCCCAACCACCAGCGGTGACCAATGGAGGAGCCCTCGGCACGCCTCCTGCACCCCAGGAGTGACCACGAGGGAAGGACGCTGGGGCACAGGCTCACGGCCTCCCAGCGGCGCATCTGCCTCGCGGACTGGCCCCCCTGCGTCGCGCAGGTGCTTGTCGTGAGGGGTCTGGAGTCGAGAGTGGACCAAGGGCCTTTGGAGGTCGCTCCCCAGGAGTTTTCGGCATGGAAACCGAAGGGATCTTGAGGAGCCAGGGTCAGTGAAGGATGCGACATGGAGAGAATCACAAAGATAAGGCACTTACTCGTCCATGGCTATGTACTTCCTTTGTTTCCGGGGCCGGTAGGTGTCGCCACCGCAGCTCCGGGCCCTTTCCTCTTGCGGAGTGCTCCAAGGTTCAGACGAAGCGGGTGAGGGTCGGATAATGACCCTTGACAGCTGGTCTGCATACCACCACCTCAGGAGCACCAGCCGAGGCTTTAGGAGCAGCTTTCTCAGGAGCGCCGAGAAGCACCAGCTCATCACCAGCCTTATCAGGAGCATCAGGCCGCACCTCAGGAGCACCAGCAGCTTGATTAGGAGCGTCGGGCCGCACCTGCTCACCAGCGGCTCCTCGGAGTGCTCACCGGAACTTCAGCAGTGGCTGCCTTAGGAGCACCTAATGACATCAGCTCCCCGGAGGTCGCCCCAGGAGTATCCGGTGGCGCTCGCCCCCTGCATCCACATTCGGGGCGCGCGCCACATGGTCGACGAGCGCAGGAGCCACCCAGATGGGATTCTCGCGAGGCCCTTCAAGGCCCGCCAGGCGTAGACCCCACTCGTCAAAGAGGGGCATCTGCCTCACAAAGTACTCCTTGTTCGAGCAATGGTACAAGAGATAGCCGTCCTACGGAAGCATGGCAGGCGCTGGGTCGCCCGTCAAGAGCTCGAGCATCACACGTAGCGTCTTGGAATGGAGCAAAGGCACCTGGTGCCTCATGGCGTCCTTAGGGCCTGTGAAGGCCCACATTGGGCGGGAATGGCGCTGGAGTGGGGCGCTGCGCAGCCAAACGAACTCCCTCACCACCATCGGCGTCGTCACCCCGACCTTCTTCAGCTTGGCTAGCCTAGACCAGATGTGGGCGAGCCGACGGTCGGCGAGCTCTGTGTGCCTCTAGCCGGAGCTGGGTTCCGCTGGCACCCACGGGAGCAGGAGCGGGGGGCTAAGTGTGCCGACGTCCATGTACACCCACTACTTCTGGAAATCCTTTACACTTGGGTGAATCGTGAGGTCGATGCCTGAGCCAGCTATCACCGCCTCGCCTGGAACGCCACTCATCCAGAGCGCTGGCGGTCGTCGACCAAGTGGAGTGAGAATAAATGGCGAAACAAGGAGACAGATGGGGCAATGCCCACCATAGCCTCTCACAGAAAGGCAAAGGCAGCAAGGAGGATGATGGACCAGGGGTCCAGATGCAGTGCTTGGATCTAGTAATGTGAAATTATGGCATTGAAGAAATCAGAGAAAGGGTGGACCAGGCCGGCCAATAGTGTCGGTGTTCTGGGAACGGGGGTCCCAGACTTGCCTGCATGCGGCCCGTGGCGTGGCTCCACAAGTGGCCCTGTATAGCCCATCTTCACCAGCAAGCACTCAAGACCCTCACGAGGGACCAAGCCTCGCGAGGCGGAGGATGACGCAAGACCTCCTCGGGAGCGGCCTCACCAGGCTGGCTCGCGAGGGGCGGAGAGATCAAGCAAAGGGATACCTCGCGAGGTTCCTATGACACAAGCCATGACGACTGGAGCCAGGCGGGCGCCAGGGCGCGCAGTGTCCTCGTTTCCTGTTTGGTGCTAAAGGGGCAAGGGCAGAGGAGGAATCCCGAGGCATCAGGCAAAGGTTTTAATATTGGTGCAACAAGACCAAGACCAGCGGGACAGCAGGACGGAGGTCACCGTGGATCCCAAGACGGCGTCACCACTAGAGCCTTTGGTAGGCGAAGACTACTTTTGTCAGGATAGCTTGTACTAGTTGTCTCCCTTCGAATTTGGCCGTTTTGGGATCTCTCTAGAGGAACTCCCCCAGCCACCAGCCTCGGGAGCCCCCGCATGTGGCCCGACCTCATGAGTGCACCTCCTCTTAGCACTGGCCAATGTCGAGCTGGTCCTTTGAGTTTTAACGGGAGGTACTTGATGGCGTGTAGATCATCCCCGCGGGCCATGTGAATGTGGAGGAAGAAATCCTCTATCCATATCGCGGGGTTAGTAGTACCATCGTATGATTCAATATTCATGGGTTTAAACCCTTCTGGGAATTCATGATCCATTACTTCATCAGTGAATCATAGGGGGTGTGTGGCGCCTCTGTGCCGGGCTATGTCACGACGCAGTTCGTACGAGTCTTGTCTGCTGTGTTCGGCCCGGCCGGATTTGCTTTTGGTATATCCGGCATGATGTTTGTCGTCATATGTTGGGGCGTGCCCTCGTGATCTGAAGATCGATCTTCAGTGTCTTGCTTTGTTTTCCAATACCTCTCGCAGGTCATGTTTGTTACCCCGGGATTTGCTGTTCTTGTTTGACTAGCGACGGGGTGCGGGATGGACTTCGGGCTTATATGCCACTTTGTCTCGTCCACGAGGTGGCCGGTCTGCCGCATCATACGCTGGAAGTGCATGTGTACACGAGGTGGCCGGGCTTAATGCTTCCTCTTCAAGCTGGGGTAGCAACCTGCACTTTGGGAAACTTTTGATTGGGCACTCGAGTTCGTGTTCCTCGGCTGCCAGGACCTCAGTCCATCTATCCGCTAGCAGATCTTTCTCAGCTTGAAGCTATTGTTGCTTTTTCTTCAGGCTTTTTGTTGTGGCAATAAGCCGGCGCTTGAAGCGCTCCTGTTCGACGGGATCCTCAGGCACGATAAATACTTCGTCGTCGAGGCTCACCTCGTCTTCGGAGAGAGGCATGTAATTGTCATCCTCTGATTCTTCGTCTGCTGCTTGTTCCTTGGGGCTGGCTTGCCCATCCTCCGGCTCAAAGCCTGGCTGGAGGGGATTTTGTTCCTCTTCGGCACTATTTGCGGCGTTATTATCTCCTGTGACGGTATCGCTGTTTTTGCTATGGCGTGGTTTAGAGCGGCGCCGATGATGCTGGTTCTTGGATTGCTTCTTGGGGGCTTATCCTCTATTGCCTTATTGCCATCGCTTTCTTTGGGGGTGTCCACCATGTATATATCATACGATGAGGTGGCAGTCCAGCGCCCTGTGGGCGGTGGTTCATGTTCGTCTCCCGCGTCGTCGTCCATACTGTCGATATCTTCGGAGTCGAAGTCGAGCATGTCGGTTAGGTCGTCGACAGTGGCTACCAAGTGGGTGGTGGGTGGGGGACGAATCTCTTCGCCGTCCACTTCCCACTCAAGCCGGACATAGTTCGGCCAAGGTACTCCTGACAAGGAGAGAGACCGTAATGAGTTTAGCACGTCGCCTAGGGGCGAGTGCTGAAAGATATCCATGGAGGTGAACTCCATGATCGGTGCCCAATCAGATTGGATGGGCACGGACGCGAGCGGTTTGGAGTCTGTGGCCGGGGACAAATCCAAGTGTCCGGCAACACAAGTCTCATAGGAGGTGAAGTCAGTATTCGGCTCTATCGCCGCTGAGTGTGCGGCCTCCGTGGTGTGGTCCATCCACCCGTCCTCGGACGGCGCGATCCGTTCCAGATTGAGGGCCGGAGTAGTTACATGTGTGATCTCCCAAACACTGTCCGATGGCAGAGCTAAATCATGCTCATCTTGACTGTGGGGCGTACCTGACATGGGTTCGAATCCGTCGAAGATCAAGTCTCTGCGGATGTCGGCGATATAGTTCATGCTTCCAAACCTGACCTGATGGCCAGGGGCGTAGCTCTCGATCTTCTCCAGATGGCCAAGCGAGTTGGCCCACAGTACGAAGCCGCCGAATAGGAAGATCTGTCCGGGGAGGAAAACCTCACCATGGATCGCATCGTTGCCGATGATCGAAGGAGCCATCGAGCCTTATGGTGACGACACAGTGGAACTCTCAATGAAAGCACCAATGTCGGTGTCAAAACCGGCGGATCTCGGGTACGGGGTCCCAAACTGTGCGTCTAAGGCGGATGGTAACACGAGGCGGGGGACACAATGTTTACCCAGGTTCGGGTCCTCTTGATGGAGGTAATACCCTACTTCCTGCTTGATTGATCTTGTTGATATGAGTATTACAAGAGTTGATATACCATCAGATCGGATAGGCTAAACCCTAGAAGCTAGCCTATGGTATGATTGTTGTTGTCCTACGGACTAAAACCCTCTGGTTTATATAGACACCGGAGGGGCTAGGGTTACACAGAGTCGGTTACAAGGGAGGAGATCTACATATCCGAATCATCAAGCTTGCCTTCAACGCGAAGGAGAGTCCCATCCGGACATGGGATGAAGTCTTCAATCTTGTATCTTCATAGTCCAACAGTCCGACCAAAGTGTATAGTCCGGCTGTCCCAGGACCCCCTAATCCAGGACTCCCTCAACCCTCACATAGAGGATCGTGTTGCCATCATACTTGAAGTGGAGGGCACACCGCCGGCCGAGGCCTCGCGCGCGGGCAAATGTCTGCCAGCCGCGGGCTAAGACTGCGTTACCTGCGGCGGCGACCTCGACCGCGACCCAAGAAGCCTTGCTGCAGCAGCCATCCGCCTGCAGCCAGAGACCGCTTGGACCAGTGGCCGGCAGCTCATCAGCAAAGAAGCTCGGGAGCTGAAGCCAAGTACCGGCTAGGTTCTCCGATCACACGACGAACTCCGGCAGCACTTCCGGCGAGTGGAAGCGCGGCCTGGGCAGCCGCGCGAACACGGCACGCCTCCCTTCATCGATGGGGCTACCACGACTCGAGCGACCACAACCACGCGAAGAGGCACCACCGCGGCCACGAGAGGCCACGACGGGGGTCCGGGTGTGCTTGTGGGGATGGTCGCGCCCACTCTTGGGCGGCGGTGAGCCAGGCCCCTCCTGGTGAGCCTTCCCCTTCTCCGCAGCCGAGAACCTCTTCGCAGGCGCCATGGGTGTCGCTGCCAGCAGTGAAGCAGGGAAGAAGAAGGAGCGGGAGAAGCAAGGGAAGAGATGGGTGACGGGGGCTCCGCCCCCCTTCCCATTTATAGCCAAGGGGAGGCCAACCGCTGGCCTCTACGATCTAAGGTAATAATGATCTTTTTCTGCATGTAGCAAGGAGTCGTCAAGTCAGGTAGTTGCCGAGGCGGCATGGGGAAGCAGAGACGCCCACGTCCAATCAGTCGCCTCGGCCAACCGAGGCCGCAGGCTGTTGGGGACCGTGGTGCTCTGCACTTGCCCTTTGGCTTCGCCTCGAAGCCAAGCCCGAGCGCACCTTGGGCCAGGGGGCTACTATCGGCATTCTGGGAATGTGGGTCCCTAGAATTGCCTACCTGCGGCCCGCGGCATGGCTCCACCAGCGGCCCTGTACGACCCATCTTCACCAGCAAACTCTCAAGACCCTCACGAGGGGCCAAGGCTCGTGAGGAGGACGACGCAAGACCTCCTCGGGAGCGACCTCACTAGGCTGGCTCATGAGGGGCGGAGAGATCAAGGCAAGGGATACCTCGCGAGGTTCCTGTGACGCAATCCATGATGACTGGAGCCAGGCGGGCGCCAGGGCACAGTGTCCTCGTTTCCTCTTTGGTGCTAAAGGGGCAAGCGCAGACGAGAAGTCCCGAGGCATCAGTCAAAGGTTTCCATATTGGTGCAAGAAGACCAAGACCAGTGGGATAGCAGGATGGAGGTCACCGTGGAGCACAAGACGACATCACGACTATAGCCTTTGGCAGGCAAAGACTACTTTTGTCAGGATAGCTTGTACTAGTTGTCTGGCTTCGAATTTGGCCATTCTGGGATCCCTTCCCACTCAATATTTGGGAAGAGGACCAGGGCCTCTATAAATAGGACAAGCCACCACCATAGCAAGGATCATCTCATCGCAGATCATCACCAACCACTCAAGTTCACCAAGCACAAGAACACCTCTCCTCAGGAGGCTGTTCTTCCCTTGTAACGTTTCATCCTCAGCTCAAGAGGCAATCCACCACACCACACTGGACTAGGGTATTACACCACATGGGTGGCCCGAACCAGTATAAATCTTGTGTCTCTCGTTCTTTGGGTTCGTGAAGCTAGGCCGTGAGATCATACAGAGTGCAAGCTAGAGAGGGGGAGAGATCTTTGTGCGCACCCGAGTGTTCGAACCTCAAGGGTTTTGCCGGAACCCAAAATCCGACAAGGAGAGCCTGGAGAGGGATGGGGATCTCGGTGGCCTCCATGTAGACCATAGCCGAGGAGGTAGGCCAGACCGTCGTCGCCTTCCACTCGTTGGAATCGGCAGCAAGGGTCGGCCGAACCTTGTCCAAGCCCTCCTGATTGACCACCGTCGACCGACCAAGAGCGGGCTCCAAGTCCGGTCGAGATTCGACGGGAGCGCATGCCTTTCCCTTCTTCAACCTTGGGGCCATGGCGTCAAGGGAGGATTGGCATCGGCGCTGAATCTAGGAGAAGGGTTGCAAGTTCATAGGAAAGAGGGGGAGCCAAGGGCGAACACGACGGGCAATGATGGCAAAGTTGCGCTTGCGGCAGGCATCTGTCAAGCTTGGCGGTTATCGAGGCTGCATGGGGAATTGGAGGCACCCACGTCCCATCAAGCGCCATGCATCGACTGGGCCAGCAGGCGATTGGGTCCCATGGCGCTCCGCCATTGCCCTTTGGCTTCGCCTCGAAGCCAAGTCTGAGATCGCCTTGGGCCCGGGGGCTACTGTCAACGTTCTGGGAATGGGGGTACCCAAACATGCCTGCCTACGTCCCATGACGTGGCTCCATTGAAGGCATTGTACGGCCCACCTTCAGCATCAACAGCACAAGACCCTCACGAGGGGCCAAGCCTCGCGTGGCTGACGACATCCAGACCTCCAGAAGGAGCGGCCTCCTAAGACTGGCTCCTGAGGTGCGGAGGTTTCTATGCAAGCCCTCACCTCGTGTGGTTTGGATGACGCAAGCCATGATGACCAAGGCCAGGCAGGCACCAACGGGCGCAGTACACCAGTTTCCTCTTTGGTGCTAAAAAGGCAAGCGCATGCGCGGAGTCCCGAGGAATCAGCCAAAGGTTTCCATTTCTGTGCAACAGGACCAAGACCGCCAGGACGGCAGGACGAAGGTCATCGCCGAGCACACCACAGCGTCACGACCTGAAGCTTTGAAGGTGAAGACCACATTTCCTCACGATAATATGTACTAGTTGTCTCCCTTCGAATTTGTCCATTGTGGGATCCCTTCCGCCTCCATTTTGGGGGAAGAGTACCAAGGCCACTATAAATATAGCCTAGACACCACCATAGAAGGGCACGTACCATTCAGACCATCATCTCCCTCACCAGCTCAAAAACACACCTCCTAAGGTTGTTCGTCCACTGTACTAGTTCACCCTCAGCCCACCTCGAGGCTAATCCACCACAAAGCAGGAGTAGGGTTTTACACCGCAAGGTGGCCTGAACCTAGGTAAACTGCCTTGTCCCATTTCCTTCCTGTTCATCGAGCTAGGCCATGGGATCGACGAGTAGGCAGACTGGGGAGGTTGAGTAATTCGCACGGGCCCTAGAGTTTGAATCTATCCAGGGTCTGCAGAGCCCGGAATCCGACAGCTTTAGATCTATGCATTATGCCTAGCTAGGGTCATAAAATGATAGCGCTTGTTCAGAGGCAACCTAATGAATAAAATTTGTTTTTGTCTTTTTCTTTCTGTTCTTGAGTGTTTGAACAATTATGCTACTGTTATGATTGTGTTTTGGGATTATGTTAGGTGATAGTTGATTTGATCTTGCTGCAAAACAGAAAATTTTGCGCTCTTGAGTGTTTGAACAATTACAGAAGTATTCGAAATATTCAGATTGCTACAGACAGTTCTGTCTTTGACAGATTTTGTTTTCTTTGCGTTGTGTGCTTATTTCGATGAATCTATGGTTTATATTGGAGGGTATAAGCTATAGCAAAGTTGGAATAGAGTAGATATTGTTGAGGAACGCAGTAATTTCAAAAAAATTCATACGCACACGCAAGATCATGGTGATGCATAGAAATGAGAGGGGAGAGTATCGTCTATGTACCCTCATAGACCATAAGCGGAAACGTTATGACAATGCGGTTGATGTAGTCATACGTCTTCACGATCGACCGATCTAGTACCAAAGATACGGCACCTCTGCGATCTGCACATATTCGGCTCGGTGACGTCCTGCGAACTCACGATCCAGTAGAGGCTCGAGGGAGAGCTTCGTCAACACGATGGCGTGATGACGGTGATGATGTTGCTACCAGAACAGGGCTTCGCCTAAGCACCGCTTCGATAGTATCGATCTAGATTATGGTGGAGGGGGGCACCGCACACGGCTAAAGATCAATGATCAACTTGTGTGTCCATGGGGTGCCCGCCTCCCCCATATATAAAGGAGTGGAGGAGGGGGAGGGGGCCGGCCTCTCTAGGCGCGCCCAAGGGAGTCCTACTCCCACCGGGAGTAGGATTCCCCCTTCCCATTGTTGGTTCTAGGAGAGAAGGAAGGAGGAGGAAGCAGGCAGGAAAGGGGGGCCGGCCCCCTTCCCAATTCGGATTGGGCTTGAGGGGCGCCCCCTCCTTCGCTTCTTTTCCCTCTCTTCCACTAAGGCCCAATAAGGCCCATATACCTCCTGGGGGTTCCGGTAACCTCCCGGTGCTCTGGTATACTCCCGATTTCACCCGGAACCATTCCGATGTCCAAACATAGGCTTCCAATACATCGATCTTTATGTCTCGACCATTTCGAGACTCCTCGTCATGTCCGTGATAAAATCCAGAACTCCGAACTACCTTCGGTACATCAAAACACATAAACTCGTAATACCGAACGTTAAGCGTGCGGACCCTACGGGTTCGAGAACTATGTAGACATGACCAAGACATGTCTCCGGTCAATAACCAATAGTGTAACATGGATGCTCATATTGGTTCCTACATATTCTACGAAGATCTTTATCGGTCAAACCGCATAACGATATACGTTGTTCCCTTTGTCAATACCTAGTTCAATCTCGTTATGGGCAAGTATTTTTACTCGTTCCGTAATGCTACATTCCGTAACTAACTCATTAGCAACATTGCTTGCAAGGCTTATAGTGATGTACATTACCGAGAGGGCCTAGAGATACCTCTCCAACAATCGGAGTGACAAATCCTAATCTTGATCCATGCCAACTCAACAAACACCATCAGAGACACCTGCAGAGCACCTTTATAATCACCCAGTTACGTTGTGATGTTTGGTATCACACAAAGTGTTCCTCTGGTATTCGGGAGTTGCATGATCTCATAGTCATATGAACTTGTATAGTTATGGAGAAAGCAATAGCAACAAACTAAACGATCATCGTGCTAAGCTAACGGATGGGTCAATTCAATCACATCATTCTCTAATGATGTGATCCCGTTAATCGAATGACAACTCATGTCTATGGTTACGAAACATAACAATCATTGATCCAACGAGCTAGTCAAGTAGAGGCAAACTAGTGACACTTTGTTTGTCTATGTATTCACACATGTACTAAGTTTCCGGTTAATACAATTCTAGCATGAATAATAAACATTTATCATGATATAAGGAAATATAAATAACAACTTTATTATTGCCTCTAGGGCATATTTCCTTCGGTCTCCCACTTGCACTAGAGTCAATAATCTAGATTACATTGTAATGATTCTAACACCCATGGAGTCTTGATGCTGATCATGTTTTGCTCGTGAGAGAGGCTTAGTCAATGGGTCTGCAACATTCAGATCCGTATGTATCTTGCAAAAATCTATGTATCCCTCCTTGAGTTGATCATGGATGGAATTGAAGCATCTCTTGATGTGCTTGGTTCTCTTCTGAAATCTGGATTCCTTTGCCAAGGCAATTGGACCAGTATTGTCAAAAAAGATTTTCATTGGGCCCGATGCACTAGGTATGACACCTAGATCGGATATGAGATCCTTCATCTAGGCTCCTTCAGTTGTTGCTTTCGAAGCAGCTATGTATTCCGCTTCACACGTAGATCCCGCCACGATGCTCTGCTTGGAACTGCACCAACTGACAGCTCCACCATTAAATAAAAACACGTATCCGGTTTGTGACTTAGAGTCATCCGGATCAGTGTCAAAGCTTGCATCAACGTAACCGTTTATGACAAGCTCTTTGTCACCTCCATATACGAGAAACATATCCTTAGTCCTTTTCAGGTATTTCAGAATGTTCTTGACCGCTGTCTAGTGATCCACTCCTGGATTACTTTGGTACCTCCCTGCAAACTTATAGCAAGGCACACATCAGGTCTAGTAGACAACATTGCATACATTATAGAGCATATGGCTGAAGCATAGGGGACACCTTTCATTTTCTCTCTATCTTCTACAGTGGTCGGGCATTGAGTCTGACTCAACTTCACACCTTGTAATACAGGCAAGAACCCTTGCTTTGCCTAATCCATTTTGAACTTCTTCAATACTTTATAAAGGCATGTGCTTTGTGAAAGTCCAATCAAGCGTCTTGACATATCTCTATAGATCTTGATGCCCAATATATAAGCAACTTCACCGAGGTCTTTCATTAAAAAATTCTTATTCAAGTATCATTTTATGCTATTCAGAAATTCAGTATCATTTCCGATCAACGGTATGTCATCTACATATAATATCAGAAATGCTACGAAGCTCCCACGCACTTTCTTGTAAATATAGGTGTCGGTGTCAAAACCGGCGGATCTTGGGTAGGCGGTCCCGAACTGTGCGTCTAAGGACGATGGTAAGACGAGACAGGGGACACGATGTTTACCTAGGTTCGGGCCCTCTCTATGGAGGTAATACCCTATGTCCTGCTTGATTGATCTTGATGGATATGAGTATTACAAGAGTTGATCTACCACGAGATTGTAATGGCTAAACCCTAGAAGACTAGCCTATATGACTATGGTAATGAGTATCTCTCCTATCCGGACTAAGTCCTCCGATTTATATAGACACCGGGAGGATATAGGGTTACACAAGGTCGGTTACAGAGAAAGGAATCTACATATTTGGTCCCCAAGCTTGCCCTCCACGCCAAGGAGAGTCCCATCCGGACATGGGTGCAGTCTTCGGTCTTCGTATCTTCACAGCCCATCAGTCCGGCCAATGGCTAGCAGGCCGGACGCCCGAGGACCCCTTAGTCCAGGACTCCCTCATTAGCCCCTGAACCAGGCTTCAATGACAAGGTATCCGGCGTGTAGATCTGTCTTCGGCATTGCAAGGTGGATTCCTCCTTCCGAACTCCAAGATAGTCTTCGGACGAAACAAACGTGTTCGGATCTGCAACACACAACCGTAGAGAGTATAGTATTTCACGAATCCGATCTGCTGACAACTTTAGTAATGTGACGTCATGCTTCCCTAGTCATTATTTCGAACCGTTTCCCATCCTGCCGTTCCACGTTTCGGGCGTGGTTTTTATTGGCACATCTGGTCGAAGCAGATATCGTGTCCCCTTATTGTGGGATTTTCATCAATACGAGCGTGGGTAACCCAACCATCCCGCGGTAAAGATTCCTTAGGAATAGGCAGGTTCTTAGGCTTAGGAGGAGGCGTTCAATACCCGCTGCCTTTATAAAGGAACCAAGGGCCATCTTTTTTATGCCAAACTTCACCTCAGCCTTCCCAACCTCGAGTTATAGCACCCAAGGATCGACTTCATTCCTTCAAGCCTCCCCATTATGTCCGGACCCAGCCCTCAAGGCCGATGGGTAGCTTCCTCCGTTACAGAGGAGGATATTGCAAAGCTTCGGGAGGCCAGATACTTGACCGCGGAGATACACCACAGGCCTCCTGCTTAACGACAGGTTATTCCGACCCCCAGATCAGGCGAGAGGCTCGTATTCATCTCCCACTTCCTCCGAGGGCTAGGGTTCGCTCTTCACCCCTTCGTCCAGGGGCTAATGTTTTATTATGGACTAGATTTTCACGATCTAGCTCCGGACTCCTTCCTCCATGTCTCGACATTTATCATCACATGCGAGGCCTGCCTCCGAATCCCCCCACACTTCGGCTTATGGCTCAAGACCTTTAGTGTGAAGCCGAAGGTAATTGGTGGGGAACAGGCAGAGTGTGGTGGTGTTGTAGTGAGCAAACTTACCAACACTCCCTGGCCAAAATGCTCTTTCACCGAAACCTCCAACCAATGGTAGCGAGAGTGGTTATATGTCACAGAACTCTGTAGTACCAAGTGGGCAGCTATACCTGCGTTCCGTTCCGGCCCTCCGCCACAGCTTGCATCATGGATTAACAAGGGGCTGGACTGGGGATTAGTTGATGAAGTGCAGACTCTACAAAGCCGCATCCGAACCCTCCTTGAGAGAGACATCGATGTTGTCAACGTAATTAAAGTGATGCTAGTTCGCCGAATCCTGCCATGCCAGTGTAGGTCTCGCCGTATGTGGGAGCTTAATCCATAAGGATCACGAACCCTCCAATACTTCTTCAGCACTACACACGATGGGATGTGGAAGTTGTTTTTCAGGAAGCAAAAACATTGGTCGGACACTACTGAGGACGCTGGCCTTAACTGCAACCGTCCGGATACCCCGGTAAGCACTTGTCTCCCGAACACTTTGTAATTATGCATACCGTAATATGGTACTGAGCAAGCTATATTCTTCCATGGCTGGATAAATAAGGCGGAACTAATTATGTGTTCGACCGCTCTTCCTGAAGGCCCCACGAATCCTCTTCTAACAAGGATGCTGGCCCTGGCACCACACCAGATGCCTGTGAAGGAGGGCGAGGCGGAGAGTGGGAGAACCAAAGATGGCCCCTATTCCAAGGGTACATCAGACATTGTGTCCGGAGGAATCAAAATTCCCTCATCCGAAGACAAAAGTGAAGGGGGGCCACTATCTCCTCCCCTCACGGGAAGAAAATGGCGGCCTCCGAAGATTTGGAGAAACAGGCTCCCGAGCAAGGCAAGATGCCTCTGTTGGGTGTCTCGGGCTTGGAGGACGTCGAAGCACGATCTCATGACGGGGACAAGCCTCAAGGCAAATCGTAAGTGAACAAGGATGTTTTAAACATATCACGTTCTTTTCTTGTAATGCCTGGAATATATGTTTTTTGCAGCTCGGCACGTAGTCTTCTACAACAATCCTCTTCTTCGAGGGACCTTCTCCCTGAGATGATGGAAAGCGAGACGCCTCCACTGGCTTCTCCGCCCAATAGGGTGGATGACTTCGAGGTGTCGTCGCGGAGGGTTTCCCCCGACCAACAGGTGGTGCAAGGGATGATGAAGATATTACCCGAAGGTGATACTTTGGTGGCCCAGGGCCCGGGGACCAATAATGAAGGCCCCGAACAATCCTCTATACAACCGGATACGAATAAACGGATCCCTTCAAAGGGTGGCCGTACTCCTACGGCAGCCTTCGGAGACCTGGAGGCGCCAGATATCTTGACAAACATGCTGCAGCAGGCGTCTATCTCAGAGGAACATCATACCTTGATGTGCACGGTGGTTAAAAAGGTCCTATCCGCGCAGAGCGGATTGAATGAGGCCTTTGCGAGCCTACTAAGAGGCTTCGAGGTTTGTACTATAATATGTGCAATTGTGTTTTATTCACAAAATACACCTGTGTATAGATAGTAGCCCCTGAGACTCTGATTGGCTTCCAGAGGGAGGCGATCAGAGGATCAAATGAAATGCCCAGGGACTGACCTGATTAATTGGAACACAGACGGTGACTTCTCTAGTGACTGCCCGAACTATAGAAGTTGCAGATTTGCAAAATAAGATTGATGAGGCGGATAATGATATCACACCTATCAACAGGCGACTTGACGAGGCGCAAGGTATGATTTCGGGGCAGTTATACTATGCATATGTTTAAAATATAAGCAATATGCGAAGAATTGTGTAATAAGATGTACATATCTGCAGATGGTGCTGTCGCAGTCGAGATCCTTCGAGTTGAGTTAGCCCGGGCCAAGAAGCAGGCCCGGATTAGTAATGCGGTTGCCGAAAAGGCATCGGCTGAGTTAAAAGCCGAACAAGCTGCTCGGCGCCAAGACGAGGAGAAGATATCCACGATGGTGCTCGAACTAAAAAATGCTGCTAGCCGCTGTGAACTTCTTGAGAAGGAGAATGAAGCCAATACGGTTGAACTTGACAAGGCCTTACGAGAGGCGAGAGAAGCGCGGTCTGAATCCAGAGCAGCCCGTGAGGAGATCCAGCAAGCTGGGGAGATTGCACCTGGTAAGCCCTTTTTGCTACAGACTAAGTTCGACGATCCGAACTATGCTCAGCTTAACCAAGTGTGGAGTTCTCCGGACGAGTTTTTAGACTTGCCGAAGAGTTCTTCCGATGCAGCGCAGTTTTACCAGGCGCGAGAGGGGTATGCAACGGAGAAGCTTTTCTTGTCACAATTTGGCGTGTCGAAGCGCACTCTGTTGCTGAATGAACAGATGTCCCAATGGGCCGAGCTTCATAGGATATCCGGCGCTGCCATGAAGAATGTCATAATCCGGTTGTAGCCAACTAAGCCTGTTACGAATAGCTACTTCGGCTTGGTGCAGCAGCTTGTTGATGTGGTGCCACGTATCGACGCTGTGAAGCGGTCGGTGCGAATTGAGGGTGCACGGATGGCCTTTTCCCAAGTCAAGACATTCTGGGGGAAGATGAAGGCCATCGATGTTGCGGCGAAGAGTCCACCCAAGGGCAAGGACCATTACGAACCAGAGCGTTATTTTTAAGACGTCCTAGAGGCCGCCCGCTTGATAGAGGGTCAATGCTCGAAAGACATAATGTTCGAGTGAGGTGTATGAGAATTTTAAAAGACAATTTTATAGTTAATCTATTTTATATTTTGCTCGAAAGCTTGTGTTCCTCCTGTGCGGCCGTTTTAATATAATCTGAAAGTTTTCCAGTCGCCGGCTTCAGCTCCCTCGTAGGAAGTACGGGGGTGTTCGGAAAAGCATTTGATCACTCTTGACCCAACGTCTTGGTCCATGAAGGAGGTGATAATGCGGCGAACCAGGCAATCAGACTGTAGGGCGTTAACACTTTCACTTAGCCATAGGAGTTTTATAGGGGGAGCTACGATATAGCCCCTGGTATGCATACGGCTTATTCCAATATGGTGTGTTACATATATGACCTAAAAAAGGGGTCCTTCGTGTAATACGGTAGGAATCATGCTAGATTCTGATAAGTCATCAAGTGGTTGACCAGCTCTCGCAACATCATGACAGTCGATTTTCGGCTTTCTGTACTGAGGTTCTTGACCAGATGAACTGGAAGCACAATTGCAGTAGTTCTTCCTTTACTACCCTAGCCGATAGAGCGGAACGTCGGGTGGCCAACACAGGAGCCGGGCAACCCAACCATTGACCCAAGACATGATTTAGAGTTGATGCATATAAGGCCAAACTCGCGACGCCAAGTACGCTGTAAAAGCTGTTCAGACTTTGTTGGCAGCTCATTTGTTCCCGTACCGAGCCCCTGGCAGGTTAAGCTGGGGTATTTCTGTGAAACAACCATAAGAGGTGTATTCATTTGCGGAAACACTCAGATGATTAATTCGGATAATGTTTACTAGGACCTGAGCGATATGCCAATGATTACTTGATATATATATATAAAGGCCACAACCCCGGCTATTTGATATGCCCGGGGTCGAAGGCGGAGGAAAAAGGCATGATACAGGCTCGAAAAAGTGTGCGGTCTACAAAAAATTACTTTGGATCTCCTGTCGCACGTCTGCGCCGCCTGTCCTCGGCGAGGGGAATCCTTGACGGAAGTAGCCCCATAGGTGAGTGTACGGATCATATTGTGTGGATTAGCACTAACTTGCCCTTATTAAATAATGTGTAACAGTGCAAGAGAACCAGATCAAGAAAACCATCAGCAACTAATCAAGCTCACATGTCCATCGCAACAACAGAATCCGCCTTTAAACTGAATCAAAACATGATTTGCATTCAGATCGTCTGTATCATCTAGATTTGGGGATAAAGTGGGAGAGGGTCACCACGCTAGGTGCGAAGGAGGACACAGCCATCAGTAAGATCGTCTAGGCACTGTAGGATAGGGTGCAAGGGCCGAGGGGGTCCTAGAGTTTCTGCTCCACCTCCTCCAGCAAAGAGAGCTCGTTGGGGACGGCCGCGTCGAGGAGGAGACGTCTTGTACGCCGCTGAATGGGTGGAGAAGGCAGTAGGCATTAGTAGCACATAGATCAACCCTAATAAATAGTTTAAATTTGACAACACAAGCACCCTGTCCGAAATATGATTCTCAAGAGAGAAAAACACTGTCCAAGAAAAAGAGAAATAGATATGGCATGCGAGAAAGTAGTAGGACCATTCATTCAAGGAACAGAAGAGGTAGCAAAAGAAGCAGCAGGTAATCCTTTAACTAGAGGCTAAGCATCCATCATTGACTCCAATAAGCTACTTCATAGCAACTAACACCGGTGAATAAAAAGAAGCACAATTACTAGATACCACGAGGGTGTGAACTTGGTGCCAGCTGGTTGGTCGGCCTTGTGGATCTGGGTATCATTGGTTTGTACAAGTACAACTAGCAAGCACTTGTTAGTTACCGGAGCCATTTCATATGCAAAGGTGTCATAAAAATGTAATGTAAAGTACCGGTGTCGTCCACTAGAACTATAGCTACATTACTTATCATCAATTAAGTTCACTTGTTAAAAAATCACAAGAATAGTAGAATTGTATCCTCAATCAAGTATGCCGGGAATATGAATCTGCAGTTCCAAGCAAATCAGTAGTCAGTCATGACTTATATTAAAAAAACTAGCACAGTGGCCCTCACAAATGCGAGGGCAGCGTCTTTAGTGTGTTGAAAGTGTTACTAAATAAATTGATGCCTTTTAACAGTTACAATTCTCACGTGATATTAATTGATGCAATTATTGAGCCACCTCAAATTTATGCTTAAAAATCATATGCATGAAAACATCTTGAAATTATGAAAAATTGATTTGTGTTACTTGCAAATGACCATAAAAATGTATGTACATTTTGTTTTGTAACTAACATTGTAATAGCACGTAAAATTAATTTTAGATATGTAGCTACATGGTAGGTTATATGCCATAGTGCATCAGTACATAGTTTTAAATGGATATTTTTATATTATTGTTCCTTTTTTAGAACAGTTATATTATTGTTCATTAGTGGTGTTCACCATAACAATGGCCACATTATATTAAGGGGTAGTTGAATCAACACCCGATGTCGTCTATGTACACTTATGAAAAAAGAATACTGCAGGGCATTAGGTAATATAATATAAGATCCAAACGAACAATACATATAGAAAGTGGGTTGTAGCATGTCAATGGTTGGATTTTTTATTTATTTTATAGCTTGTAGGTTGATCCTCATTTTTATAGTTGGTCATGTATTTCCATCGTATAGAACATATTATATGTTAGGTCATGATAACAAACTCAGATACTCGCTTTTCTAGTCGATCATGCATTTTTAGATGTATAATATACATGGTCTCTTATATCATGAGAAAATAGATTTAGATAAAACTTTCATGGGTGAAAACACATAAACTTTGCTAATATTTTTCTAGCTGCCTATAGAACAATATATGATGATCTAATGGACAGACACAAAAAATTGGTTTGTAATGTGAGTACACCAAAAGATTCATGGGAACTGGCAAGCATACCAAATATTCGCAACAAATATAAGATATTTTACATCACTACTTTTGTGATCTAAAAGATCTCATTAAATGTAATGCTATTGATTCATTTTTCTCAATACATTTGTATACACAAATAAGCAAAGTGCAAATTAGAGAGTATTATTACTGTTTACCTCATCTCTAATAAATTTCTTTTGTGGCCTACTCGTCAAGTAAAACATTTTACCCTCTCTCACAAATATAAATGGTGCCACATGTAAAAATCAAGTAAATGTTGAAGTACTAAATTTTCAATCTTATTTCTTTATCGTTCTCCTAGTTAGACCCTTCATTCCAAAATACGGATATACAAAGTCTCACCAACCATCGTCGTTGCATGGCGTATGGGGTGCTTGTGCCGCGTGATGACTATACATGACCACATCACAACTATCCCTGATCAATGTATAAGGTAGTCCAAACCGTGCATGCATGTTCCTAGAGAATTTGTGCACATCCTAGCAAAAAAAGGAAGCCATTGCACATGGTATTGGACTATCGATCAGCTAGCTATACCTCCACTCCAAAAAGGCAACTGAATATCCGGCCAGACTATATGGATCATGTTTTGTCCTCGGGTGACCTTAATAAAGAATTTGAAATTTTAAAGTGCATATAAAAATCAGCTGTACTTATGGAAGATATGACAATTACAATCTGCCTCTGATGTGAATCATTTGTGCTGCGTACGTTTGCCATTGGTGCTGCCTAAGATGGTCGGGTCTTAACGGGGGTTTCATCCCCGTTGCATCCATGGCGAGGAGAAAGCCCGTCGTTCCATTTTATCTAAGAAAATGCTTAAAGGCTAGACAACATGACATATATGTAGGTAATTTTAAAAGATATGATGTTTGACTATACCATCTAGATACACTAGTAGAAAAAAAGGGGCTTTGGTCCAGCCAGAAAAGAGCATTAATCCCGGTTGCATTACGAACCGGGACTAATGTGAGCATTAGTCCCGGTTCAAGTGGCGAGGGCACCATACAGGCATTACTCCCGGTTCAAATGAGACCTTTAGTCCCGGTTCGTGGCACGAACCGGTACTAATGGGGTTGAGACCTTTAGTACCGGTTCGTGCCACGAACCGGTACTAATGATGCAATTTTCAAATCCTACCCCCCCCCCCCCCCCCCCCCCCCCGGTGCATCGCCTTTTCAGTTTTGTAAAAAGCAAAAGAAAATGATAGAAACTTCAAAATTTAAAATCCTTCGAGAGGTAGTTATGTTACTACATCTACTAGTTAGGAAAATTTAAAAACTTAAATTTGGACATGTTTTGCAAAAAATGTAGGGAAAATGTAAAACGGCTATAATTTTTGCATACGATGTCGGAAAAAACGTATAATATATCAAAATGTTCGGAACAGTAATAATACTCTTGAAAAAATGTTTTTAGAATCCTCAAATTCTAAAAGGAAAAAAAGTTATGCTCAAATTTTAGTTTTTTCTTAAATTTTTGTTAAATTTGGTCAAACTATGGTCAAACTACTTATTCAAGAAGTATTAGTGTTACTAAATAATTATTCAAGAATATTAGTGTTATTAAATAATTATTTCAGTTTTTTTAAATTTTGGTCAACTATGGTCAAACTGTGGTCAAACTACTTATTCAAGAAATATTAGTGTTACTAAATAATTATTGATTTTTAGAACAATAGTTTCAAACTCAAACAGTGAAATGTGTGACTTCATGCTCAAGCTAAATTCCTGAGGGTTAATAGGATTGCCGTCTTACTATTGTCATGAAAACAACAAGTGTAGACTTGGAAACGAGGGAGAATAGAATCCGGAAGTTAAGCGTGCTCAGGCTGGAATAGTGAAAGGATGGGTGACCGTTCAGGAAGTTAGATGATTTGGAATGATGAGGGGTGATTAGAGATTAAAGGTTAAATTGAGTAGTGTTGAGGGGTGATTACAGATTAGAGGTTAAAATAATTTAGAAATTTAAAATTAAAAAAAATTCAAAAAAATTTCAAAAAAGTTTCAAAAAGAAATTTCAAAAAAAATCATAAAATATTCTTTAGTACCGGTTGGTGTTACCAACCGGGACTAAAGGTGGACCTCCAGGCAACGGCCCTAAAGGGGGAGGCTTTAGTACCGACCCTTTAGTCCCAGTTTCAGAACCGGGACTAAATGCCCTTATGAACCGGGACTAAAGGCCCTTTTCTACTAGTGATATAGGAAAATCAAATAGCGGAGCAGGTAGGTTCGTCTACATATGTTGTTGAGCAGCACACATT
The DNA here is from genome assembly GCF_003073215.2 of Triticum urartu. NCBI lineage: Eukaryota > Viridiplantae > Streptophyta > Magnoliopsida > Poales > Poaceae > Triticum > Triticum urartu. The sequence continues at coordinate 165,476,694 of NC_053022.1, read as the reverse complement.
AAGGAGAAAACATACATTGAAGAAGAAGACGGTATGTCGATGAAAAAGTAGACACGGGCGTAAGAATGCATTATGAAGATGATTTTTTCTACATGGCACAAACATTGGCAGACTTCGGGAGCGAAGTTAAAATATGTATCAAACTTGTCATGAAACAAACGACCGTTGCATGTATGTAGAAATGGAAAACTCAAAAATAATTTCATTTGTACGGCATAATTAATTAAGGTTTAATATTCATTTGGCTTGAATTTACACGAACTTGCACAGAGAAGAAGCTAGTATACAGTGACATGTAAATTTGATGATGTAAAACAAATACAAAAATGCTTTGGACTGATTCTTACATGGGTAGACATTCTTAAAGAGTAGCGCATAAAAATATTTAATCTAATCACAACTGATTAATCTTCACTATTGTGATGTATAAATGGTTATCTGACCTTGATCTCAATCTTATTTCTTCCGAAGGTCGGCTCCTTTGCTATTCTCATGAAGGAAGAAGAGTTCTCCCCAAATCATAAACATAGCACCAGTACGGCTATGAACTAATTCATATAACAGATTTGTTTCACATTGGCTACATGAATAATAAAATAATTTTTTCCATTAGAAAAACAACCACCACCATCAGGATATTTTTTAATAATCAGCAGACTGGCTCCCTGAGCAGTGTGAGGAAACAACCTGGTTGATGTGCTTCCCTGAAAAAAAAGCCGTTCTGATGTGCTGCTCGGGACATGCATCCACCTAAAAATCACCAAGGTTAGTAAAGGACTATAACTTGAGGAGACTAATTACCAGGATGCTAGAACATATAAATAAATCAATGACTGCTTACCGGCCAATGGTTGATGAGGCGCCGGTCCAGTCAGAGTGGCCTGGTGCAGAAGATGCAAGAGGATAAGCACTTGACATCACCGACCATGGCCAAAACCATCTCGGGCAGCGACCGTCTCTCACGACATCTTTCTTTCCGCCTACGCTGTCGTCGACCAGCGGCAGGAGGGCGAGACAAGCAGGACCTAGCTAGCGAACCTGGATCCTTTGATCACTTCACATGTTCATACATCTGTCGACAAAAGCTAATTGATTTCCTGCCGGCCGGAAAACAGATGTACACGGATACACAGGGGTAATCAATCTGATCCGCCACATGCATCAATCCTAAATGATTTCTCTATTGCTTCAACTCACGACAGAGCAGCCACCAAAGCTGATGGATTTCTTGGTTGCCGGAATACGGACGCACGGGGAATCGATCTGGTTTGCCATAGCAGTCGGCACCTATTGTGGCTGCTTTGCAGCTCATATACAATTAGACGCTACGTGTTAATTAGTCTGAAGGTTAAAGAAGACCTTATTTTCTATGGCATTGGTGGGTGATTTTTTTGCTTTAAAGTTGAACCTATGGTTGTGGTTTTTTTATGTACCAAATTAAGGGTTAGATGTTTCTAATTATTGTGAGATTTTCTAGACTAATTTTCTTTTTTCTAGTTAGCTCATCAAACATTTTTTAATATAAATAGATTATATGATTTAAATATTAGACACAATTGAATATTCATATAAAAATTTAAATTTTAAAGTATACATGAACAATTTCAAAAGTAGGTTATTTCATTTGGATATACAATATTTATAACACATGAATATCTAAAGGTTATTTTTATTACCGAAATTTATAGACAGTAGACATATTTATAACACACGATCGAATATGTATTTGTAATCAACAATAGACATGTGAATGTTTGGTGGAGTGGCTAAACTGGCCTGTGTTGTAAGTGTGGGTCGCGAGATTGATTCCACGCATACCCGGTTTTGTGATAATTCGTGCAGTACAGTGGTTTTTTTTTTCTGTAAAAACAGATGCGTAGTTGTGGTCGGCTTTTTCCATGAAAAAAATACAAAGGTGTTTTTTGCAAAAAAAAAATGTGTCGTCTGAGGGCCAGCACTCACTGACAAGTGAGGCCATGCACGTGGATATGCCCACATATGCATGTCGTGACCGTATGTGCACGCTTGAGTCAAATTAAGTGACTGCAATTTTGTATTTTCAAAGTTTTAGTATCAAACTAAACATAGAGCGCAAGTTCTATGACTTCTGATGATATTACCCCTTTTAAAAGAGTAGAGAAGTACAGATAAATATTAAATGTAAAATAAATATAACAGTAGAGAAGAGAGTAGAGATAGCAGGGACGTCGGCAAAAGGATCGCGCGCGCGGGAAAAAGCAGCCAGGCGCGCGCTAGTTTTGGCGCGTGGCATCCAACGCGCTTTATAAAATCCAACACCCTCCCACCACTCTGTGCCTTGCCACTACTCTGTGCCTCACCACCGCTCTCTCCCCGCTCTGTGCCTCGCCACCGCTCTCTCCCCGCACTGCGCCTCGCCGCCGCTCTCTTCCCGCTCTTTCTCGCCACGCCGCCGCATCGCCGGGAAACTTGGGGATACCTTGGCGTCCGCGCGTGCCCCTCCGGCGGCTTCTCCGTTGAGATCCGGTTCCGCGGGATGCGCATCGGCCTCGGCAATTTTGACACCGCCGACGAGGCCGCCCTCACGTACGACACTGCGGCGTGGCGCCTCCGGTGGCCTCATAGAACATTGAATTTTCCCAACGTGCCGACGCGGGAGCGGACGCAGGAGCTCGCGCCTCTACCTCGGCTTATCACCGACGAGGATCGTCGCGACAACCGGAGGCGGGAGCACTGTCTTGGCATTGCCAAGATGGACGAGGAAGCCATGGCGCTATGGCGCTAACGCTTCCCATAGGACATCATCAACGAGCGCGAGTTCTACACGCAAAGGAGGGCATAGAGGGAGAAGAGGAGGGCGGAGTGAGCCGCCTATCGCAAGGACAAGTGTACGCGAAAAGCGGCCGGTCAATTCAACAAGAGGAGTAGTTGATCGGTATCTTCACGCGTACATTGAGACGTCGGAGGAGGACATAACCGAGGAGGAGTCGGGCGACGAGGAGTAGTTGAACTATCTATCTTTTTATCTATCTATTGTATATCTATGCTGAGAACTATCTATGTCTCTATTCTCTAGTCTCTAATCTCTATCTCTACTTCTCAATCTCAGCACTCCGGGCCAACAAAAACTGGCTATTTCGGTGTTGTAAATGCTTTTTTAAAGTGTTGCACGTTGTGCTTCTGTTGGAGATGCTTTAACATGGCAGAAGAGTGCTTTAATGTTGCCCACGAGATGCGTGAGTATTATTAGTACATTTTTCTTGCCATGTTAAGATTTTAAAACCACGAGTGCAAACATGCAGAGGAGCAATGAAGACCAAAAACTGGATATTGGGGACATCTTCAAGGAGTGTGGCAAGTTAAAGAGGAGCTACACCGAACCTATAAAACGAGCTTTGGTAAGTAACATCCTTTCAATTACTTTCGTTTAGCCTCGGGTTTTTCGATGTGTATATGTTGTAGTTTCTGTTTCTCTTAGCCTCGTGTTCTTCGATGTGTAATAAGAAGAGTCTTAATCGTCCTAATGCTTTCGTTTTGAGCTTGATGTAGGAAGTGGGTGTTCTCACCTTGTATTCTGTTTTTATATTTTTCCTTTTGAATTCACTTCTCTGAGTCTTGTTTATCTAGCTTCTACTAAATGGATATGGGTTGCTCTAAGTATTGATCTAAAAAAAGAAGTAACTTCATGTCAGGATGCAGTTCCTGTGAGGAGGGAAGTATGGTCAACCTCGAGATCATGATTCCAAAATGAGGTTGGATTACTCACAAGATGCTCGTTCCCTAATGATGTTGGATTAGACACAAGGTGCAAATTCCCAGATGATGTTAGATTACACACAAGCCAGGTGGAGTCGTCAACTGTTCGTGTCCTCGTGGCTCTAGGAAAGGCTGAAAGAAAGCATGCAGCAGCCCTTGAGAATATAGCTGAGTTCCTGAAGAAGCGAAAAGAGCAATCAGATGTTCTCTTCACCCAAGCCAAAGAAGATATGGAAGAAGCCAGAAAGAAGCTAGCAGAGGCAGAGCAGGCTAGGCGTCTCCTGCTATCTAAAATAGTTGTCAATACAAATTTTCCTTCATAATGGCTAGGTTCAAATGTTTCTCCAGTCAGCATGCCTGTTGTGATGTCCGTGCATCTACTGATGTGGCACAAAATAATTCTTCTTCAGTTCATGTTATAACAACAATTAATTTCCAAACAATAATAGACGAAGCATTGGACATGGTATAGTTCACACGCAAGCCCAACATTCCATGTAAGCACATTCATAGATAATGTCCACAACCATGATTCACTTCAAAGCCAAAAAAAATGTAAGGAGAGTTATAAATAAAGAAAAACCTCTAGTTCCTACTACCAGAGCAAGCACAACAAGTCAAGGCCATGCATAATTAATTATATTTTGGTCATTTTTTGTGTTCTAAAATGCCGGCCGGCTCACGGAAGGACGTGTTGCTGGCACACGCACGGATTCAATGAACGCAGGTAGGGCAGTCTGAAGCATGTTGCATGCGGCGAGGAGGCGTATTCAGCCGGACCTACAGTGAGTGCGGCCCTCTTGGCCTACGCACCGGTTCATTGCCTGCGCTATGAGAGGTCGCGTCCGTGTCAGAGCGATCACTCCCTCTAGTCCTTTTTTGTTTGGGTATAACAAAATGTCATTTTCCATTCACATTTTACACGTAAAATTCATGGACAAACTTTGACCCAAAATACGATGCGGTCTAGTAAACTAGGACGGAGGTAGTAGTTTTTTTTTATCAAAGAAGGGCTTCCCCTTCCGATTTTCGTTACTGAAAACCAACATCAAAACCATAGTATTTGCCCTAGAACTACCAGGTTCAACATCTCGCAACATAAACCCATACAACCATACGCCAAGGAGGTAGTAGTTATGAATTCCATTTTCGCTTCATACCAATCGTTCTAAAAACTACTTAGTACTTATAACGCGCCATTGAAAATCGGAACTCTTACCCCGCTAAAAAATGATATTTTAAACATTGCTACTTGATCAGTGGCAACTGGCGAGCCACCGCCTCCAGGTCGTTCACCTGTGGTCCCGACCATCAACTCCTATGGATCAAATTATCACGCAAGCTGACTATTCTTACAAAGGTGCGCTCCACCACGCACTCGGTTCCCGCGCATGCAGCAATCGTGCACCTAGGGTTTTAGGGTTTATTTGTTAACGATGCCTTTACGTAACTCTCATGTGTGAGAGACAACGAGAGACCGACCGCATGCGTGCGCCTCTTCCCTTCGTATATGTACTCCACCATTTGTCTGGTGTCCAAAAAATTATATAGTAGTAATAACTACTAGCAATTTGCCAATGCGTTGCCACACGATCAAAATAGATTAATACATATTCACCGATTTTATAGAAAAAAGAGTCTAGTTATGAAATACGTATATCACTAAAAATATGTTATGTTTCAGACAAAATATATTACTTTGGCGGTTTTGATGAGATAAGGGAGGAATGTGATTGGTTTCAAGATTCGAGAAGTGGTATATCTCTAATTTCTACTCTTACTAGTAAGATGCATGTGCGTTGCACGGAACATCAAGATCTTGTGGGAGAAAAGGATGAACGAGGAAAGGCCTTATCTACAAATGTGGAGAGGAGTGTGGGTAAATTGTCATAGTTTTCTTTCTATCTGTTAGATTTAGAGCTGACAACCTATGTTGCAAGATGGCAAGCACACCATCATCACCGACTATGCTTTTTATAAGAGTAGTGATAGAAAACAAAGTTGGTGATGATGTTTTTCCTGCCATCCTACAACATAGGCCGTCCAATTTATATCTGACGGATAGGAAGGAAACTATGGCAATTTTGCAAAAAGATGCCCACACCCCTCTCCATATTTGCAAATAATGCCTTTCCTCATTCATCCTTTTCTCCCACAAGATAAACTACTCATACGAATGCATCTTGATGTTCCGTGCAGCGCATGGGCATCTTGCTAGTTGTTGCAAAAAGCCCATGTGTGTGTGTGTGTTGTTTGTGAGAGAGAGAGAGGGAGAGAGCAGGAGGACGTTGTGCATCTGTGACAAAGACACAAAGAGTGTGTGTGTGTGAGAGGTATCAGCTTAAAATGAGGCGATAATGTGTGTGTGCACCATCGAGAGGGCGTGTCTCAAGAAGGGACGAAAAATCTACAAAGATACATGGAGCGCGAGAGAGACATGTACGCGACAGTGGAAGCACTAGTGTGCGGGTGTATAAACCTATCTATAGGATAGTCGATCAATGTTTGTGAGAGAAATACGAGCCGGGGGTGCGAAAGTGAGAGTTTTATGTGTGTGAGAAAGAGATGGTAGTCGGGAAGGGGAGTGGAAGCAGGAGTTGTGTGTGTGTGTGAGAGAGAGGGGGGAGTTTGATCGGTAAACAAATCAATATTGTCAGTTTTATAACTGGGATGGAGACGGAAAGGAGACCGTAACAAATGTTGTGTCTGCAGGAGAGAATAATTTTAGTGGTAAGAGTCATATCTAGAGAGAACCCCATAGAGAAAGACAAAGTGAAAGATGAGTGAGACTCCGTGTGTGGCAGTGAAAAAGAAAGCTTAGGTACCTAGTGATACCAGAGAACGGTAGAGACGTGAGAGATAATGAAAACCATGTAATGTATAATAATAGGGAGAGTGTGACACTTCTCAAGGGAGACATCGAGAGACCATGTTTGCGAAAATAAGAGAAACATGAAGTGAGTGTGCGGGTGAACTGGAGAAAAGAGAGTGATAGCTACATAAAGGAGCATAAGAGAGAGATGAGAGTGAAAGGATTAAACATAAAAGGGATTCAAATATTTGAATTCATTCTGATGATACATGTAATTTATACTAGAACCAAAATTAATCTATCAAACATGCATACTGATATGAATTCACGCGCGTCTACGTTATTTAATATGTAGATATTACTGATCCATACATTTTAGTAGAACATAATTTGGTTTAAATTTTTCGAATTCAACCTTATTATTTTGAGATCATTGTATTTGTGAATCATATCTTTTCCTAACAATAAAGGGATTATCGCTTCTGCACGCCTGCTCACCATTGTGATGTTTTTTCAGAAAGGTCCTTGTGGTTTTTGGTAATTGAACCTGCAGTCCCTATTTAAGTGGATCTGTGAAGACATTTCGTTTTTACATAAAAGTCCCTGTAGTTTGGTATATTCAATCCGCGGCCCTTCGAAAAAAGCATCACGGGCAATCCCCTTCGTCCCTCCCCACGCATCAGCGGGCGCACCCCCGCCGCGGCCGGCGGTGCCGCTGCCTTCCTCGCGGAGTCCACGCCCGAATTTCACGTCGGGAGTATTGGTCTCCGTCTCTCCAGCTCCTCCCTCGAGCCTACCTCCCGAGCAACCTTCCTCCCATCCCAATTCCAGGAGACGCATGGCGACAGAGTGCGGGCCTCCGCAACATCCCCTCCCTTCTGCTCCCCCTTCTTCTTCCCTTGAACTGGATCCGTCCTCCATCGCCGACCGCCGCCACTCCCGTCTCTAGCAGCCCCTACATCCCTAACCTTGAGTAGCGTCCCCACAGGCCACAGATATTGGTCATGGGAGCATGTGAGATGGCGGCTACAGTGGAATAGAAGAACCTTGGAGAGGTGCCAGTGGGCAGCGGCGGCGGCTCAGTCGTACTCAACATCGTCGGCGAACAGCCTCCCCATCTCTGTGCCACATCCACATCTCCCGCATTTGCTGCCGTCGCTCCTCCATCTGCATCACTGACAGAATGGCCTTCTGGATGGTCTTTGGTTTGTGGGTGACAGGTTGTGGAATTGGAGCCGGGTACATGTGCCAGATCGTTTATACACAAATTGCAGACGGATGCATGACAAATTTGGTGTGCAGGATATATGCAACTTGCATACGGATCAGTCAAACCATGTGCTAAGCTTCAGAGCCACTCCACGCTCGAGGATGAGGTATTCATGCTTTGTTGCCTGCTTTTCTTATACTAGGACCTGGTCCTAAGCTCGACTCTCTCCCTCATCTTCATGTGCTCTATATTTGGTACTATAGCTGGGACGCCATACCAGGCAATGTGCGGCACCTCACATTGCTCATGGAATTAGAGATGCTGGATGTTGGAATATCCGTTCGCTTTCAACACTATCCCGGTCTCTTGAGTTGTTTCATTTTTATTCTTGTGATGGTGACTTAATGAAGTACTGTCAAACAGTGGGACATCCAAACTGGGAGAAAATTGAGCATATCCCCAGGATTTTTTTTTGAAGACTGGGTTCAAGTAAGGTTGTAATCCTCTTTGTGTTTCCATTTAGTATTTGTAAAAATTGCCTACGTAGTTGATTATCTACTACTGTTTAATGCATTTACTACTAATTGGCGTTTTAGGAAGTACGCGTGATGTTAGTCATCGCAAGACAGGGAAGGTCATTCCAGCAAGTTGGTTCAAATGAAGGAGTTGCAAGCTCAAATTATGATGCTGGGCATTCAACTATTATTGTAGCAGTCTGCTTGTTGTGATTTGCAGTACCCTTTTTTACATGAATTAGTTGTGTCGTTCAATTTGATTCGAAAATGCGCTATTCTGAGCATTTCTTTGTGCGTGTAGTCAAGCTCCTCGGTTTTGCTTGAAAAATGAAGGATACTGCATATACCCAAGTATTTTCCATGTTTTCTCATACCGACCTGCCATTTGGAGCTTAGTTGTCCGGAATAGTGCAAATGATCATCCACTACTGGAAAATTGGTGTTTGCCATGTGCCATGGTCTTTGGCGAGATCCATTTTGCGTTCTATTGGCAAAGCAACCCGTTGTCAAGCACAACACTTGGAAAACATGGATATTTAGTAGAGGCTTCAATTCTTCGAGAGCTAGTAGGAAAATATTAGAGAGATGAGCAGGGGAGACTGGTACTTCCCATTACAGTGGCCAAAGAAAAGCAACAATTTTTTGCGTCCAGCGAAGCTTTCTCGGTAGTGCCCAGGTTATGAATTCATGTGATTTCAGATGCAACATTTAGATGTAGTGCAATTGAGAATGCAGCAGGTCAGAACAATGGATGACAAAGGTGTTATGAGTGGCTAGGTAGGACAATGTGCCGCTAGCTCTATAGATTGTGTAAAATGTGGATATGTGAATTGCCCAGATTGCCTTAGGGGCCATGTTGCAAACTGTTCAAGGTTAGGTATGTTTCTCCTTTTGACATTTTTCTAAATAATCCCCTGAAGCAAGATCACTTCAGGACAATATGACCTACTACTTAGTACTATGAGCATTTACTTTCTATGAGTTACGGCGTGTTCAAACTATGTACATGTGTGCAAGTGAGCAGATTTTGATTTGGCGTCTTGGAGTCTTAATTTGTTTAGGGTAACTATTGGATCCATGTTATCTACCTATAGCTAGTGCATGTAAAAATAGTAATTGAAAATACCTATAGGCAGTGATATTTTTATGGCTGGATGTCTATGGCTTCTGTCAAGGCCATACTAGATTTGAACGACACTAGATATATCTAAACAAACTGTTTCATTTAGATCCCATAACATTCTTTTTGCTGAAAAATCATGTTGCCTTATTTTAACTAAATTAGTAGTGTGTTTCATGTGCACATTGTGCTTGGTTAACCTTTCAATTACCACAAACTGAAGGCAAATAAAAACTAGGTATACCTTTTCATCTATCCTTCACTACTGGAATCAGCTACTTTGCCATCTGCCAGCTCTTTGCCGTCAGCTAGCAGACGGCAAAGAAGCTCTTTGCCATCAGCCTGTTCTTTGCCGTCCGCTAGCTGACGGCAAAGAATCTTTGCCGTCCGCTAGCAGACGGCAAAGAGGGAGGGGGCCCCACTGAGGAGCTGGTTAAAAAATACTTAACGTCCCCCCGCTTTGCCGTCCGCAGCAGACGGCAAATATGAACAAAAGCGGACGGCAAAGGAGGGCGGCCGGCAAAGGCTACCCTAACTAACCTAACTAACGGCCGAGCCCCCTCCCCCGCCCGTTACTCATCTCTTCTCCCTCCGCCCCTGCCCCCGCCGCCCCACCGCGCCGACCCCGCCCCCGCCGCCCGGCGCCGCCCCCGCCCTCGCCGCCTCGGCCATCCCACCGCTGCCCCCCACCCACCCACCACCCCGGCGCCAGCGTCGCCCCTGCTCCGGTGAGTTTTATTTTTTTCTGTTTTTCTTTTTTTGCTGTTTAATTCTTGTTTAATTGTTAGTGTTAGTGTTAGTGTTAGATTTAGTGTTAGAAAAGAAGAAAATTTAGTGTTAGTGTTAGAAAAAAGAATATGTAGAAGAAAAGAAGAAGTGGAAAAAAGATGAAAAAGAAGAAAAGAAAAGAAGTAGAAAAAAGATGAAAAAGAAGAAGAAGAAAAGAAGTAGAAGAAGTAGAAGAAGAAGAATAGAAGAAAAGAAAAGAAGTAAAAGAAGTAGAAAAAAGAAGAAGAAGAAGAAAGGAAAGAAGAAGAAAGGAAAGAAGAAGAAGAAGAAGAAAGGAAAGAAGAAGAAGGATAGAAGAAGAAGAAGAAAGGAAAGAAGAAGAAAAAAGAAGAAGAAGAGAAGGAAAGAAGAAGAAGGATAGAAGGAAACACCCCGACCACTGACCTCGACACCCCGACCCCGACACCACACCCCGACACCTGACCCCGACACCCTGACCCCGACACCCCGACCCCGACACCACACCCCGACACGACACCCTGACCCCGAAACAGCACCCCGACACCGACATGACACCCCGACCCCCTAAACCTCCCGAAAAGGTGCTCTTTGGCCTTCCAGAGGCCGACGGGGTTATATATTTGTGAATTATTAGTTAGGTCATATATTTTTCGATTTTGTTATGAAAAACATCATATATAATTGTGTTGATCGGGTAGATTTAAATGTGCAGTTGTTTCATCGCTGCGAGGTTTGGTGTTCGACGACCTCGTCGTGCGTTTGACGAGCTCTGCCCCTTCGTTCGTGGCTGAGTACAAATGACATGTCCTTCTCCCCCATTAATTATTTGCACAAATGACATGAAATTTGGTAGCTAGCTATATATGTGTCTTGAATCATCAGTATGCGTAACCAATATGTGTCTCCCGTTCGAAAGCTTCATAGTTATAAATATGCATGCATTTGCATATTTATAACCTTGATTCTTTCGAATTGTCCAACGCTATCCATGGACAGCCCGAGTATGTGTAGATTGGGTTCGTTTTCCCATATGCTTTGCTCCGGATCCGACGCATAAATTTCGTCAGTGCCTCCCCTATTGTTCTCCGGGTACACATCCTCTCTGTTTATTGCAGAGACGTGTATCAGGAGAACAGCGGGGAGGTGCTGCGGAAATTTTGCGTCGGATCCGGAGCATAGCATGGGAAAATGAACCCAATCTACACATACACGGGTGGGATTAGGACCTATCATTACCTATTAGAGTGTAGGTTGCATGGACGTAATAAAATTGACAAAGTAGATCAACTGATGAATATATACATGGTGAATTACATATATAATTGTTGTGTGTCCAGTAGCTCTGAAAGTCAAGATGAGTGACCGTGCTTGGATGTATACCGGTCACACTGGTCAGAACAAATGGAGCGCTGAATGGTTCACAAAAACTAAGGGGTTTGTGCAAGCCGCATTTTCAAATGGCCAAAAGAAAACCTGGTGCCCCTGTTTCCGGTGCGGCAATTGGGAAAAGAAGACAGAGGCTGAAATGGGCAAACACCTGCAGAAGAGTGGTTTTACGCCCGATTATACGGTGTGGACATTTCATGGTGAGTCTGCCCAACGTGACCGAGCTGAGGTGGATCGTCGTCGCACCGACGAGCATGGTATCGGGATGGAAAACATGGTGCAAGGCTATGATGATGCTCGGGATTCGGACGAGGAGATGGAGGAATCTGCAAAGGCCTTCAATGAAATGTTGGAGTCTTCGAAACGTCCGCTCCACGAGCACACTGAGCTTTGTCAGTTGGATGCCATCTCACAAGTAATGGCTCTGAAGGCTCAGTTCAACTTGGGCAGAGAATGCTATGACGCAATTATGACAGTATTTGGACGCTTTCTACCCAAAGGCCATGTAATGCCTGCAAACATGTACCAGTCAGACAAAATCCTCCGTGCACTGAAGATGCCCTATGAGAAGATACATGCCTGTGAAAAAGGATGTGCCTTATTTAGGCTTGACTATGCGGACTTGAACTATTGTCCCATTTGCAAGTCTTCCAAGTATATTGTGGTAGACAACGGTATGGGTGAGAAGACACAGACCAAAATCCCCGTTAGTGTTCTTCGGTATGTGCCAATCGTACCAAGACTTCAACGTCTTTTCATGGTCGAAGAGACGGCCAGACAGATGACATGGCACAAAACAGGCAAAAGAACCGAACTAGATGCAGATGGTAATCTGATGATGGTACACACATCGGATGGTGTTGCGTGGAAAAAGTTTGATGGATTACATGCTGACAAAGCGGCAGATCCGAGGCATCCTCGAGTCAGCATCAGCACCGATGGGTTCAGTGTGTTTGGTATGACGGCAGCCCAATACAGTTGTTGGCCCGTATTTGTCTTTCCACTCAATCTCCCCCCGGACAGATTATGCAAAGAAAGAACATTTTCCTGATGTTGATAATTCCAGGGCCCAACTATCCGGGGAAAAATATGAATGTGTACATGCAGCCACTTAAGGACGAATTGCAAGAAGCCTGGGATAATGGGTTCAAGACATACGACGCCTTTAGCAAACGGAACTTCATAATGCGTGTCTGGTACATGTACTCGACGCATGACTTGCCGGCGTATGCGCTATTCGTTGGCTGGTGTGTGCATGGTAGGTTCCCATGCCCCACATGCAAGGGAGCTCTTGAGTTTCGTTGGCTTCAGGCCGGTCGCAAGTTTTCTTGCTTCGACATGCATAGACAGTTCCTGAATCCTCGCCATAAGTTCAGGAAAGACAAGAAGAACTTCATCAGGGGTAGAGTTGTCAAAAACTCTGCACCACCTGCATTGACAGGCCAACAGACCCTGGATTAGTTAAACGCTCTCGAGCCAGATCCACAACGTCCAGGGTACTTCAAGGGGTATAATACTAAGCACGCGTGGACTCACAAAACATGCTTATGGGATCTGCCTTACTTCAAAGACCTCCTTTGCCCACACAACATCGATGTGATGCACACTGAGAAGAATATCGCCGAGGCACTTTTTGGTACATTGTTCGGCATAGATGGGAAGTCAAAGGATAATACTAAGGCTAGAGTCGATCTGGAGGCGCTATGTGATAGGCCATTACAAAACATGAAAGAACCGAAAGGAAAGCAAAACTGGACGAAGCCAAAGGCATGGTTCAATCTTGGAAGGCCAGCTATGAGGGAAATTATGTTGTGGGTGCAACAACAGTTGATGTTCCCCGGTGGGTATGCAGCGAATCTAAAGAGGGGAGCGAATCTTGATAAACTGAAGATATTTGGTTTCAAGAGTCATGATTGGCACATATGGATTGAGCGGGTAATGCCGGTGATGTTGCGTGGCTTCATCCCTGAGGATGAATGGCTAGTACTGGCAGAACTCAGCTATTTCTTCCGTGTTCTTTGTGCAAAAGAACTATCGCCTGGCGTGCTAGAAGAAATGGAAGAGTTGGCGCCGGAGTTGATCTGCAAGTTAGAGAAGATCTTTCCACCGGGCTTCTTTAATCCAATGCAGCATTTGATTTTGCATCTCCCGACCGAGGCAAGATTGGGGGGGCCCATGCAAAATCGTTGGTGCTACCCAACTGAGAGGATGCAGAAGACGCTTCGAGAAAAATGTAAAAATAAACGTAGAATTGAAGCATCGATGGCTGAGGCATTCATCACAGAGGAGGCGGCAAACTTCGTAACAGCGCACTACGAAGCCAAAAATCGTCATTTGGCATAATCCGAAGCCTCGGTACAATGCTGACGAGCCTAAAAAGGGTGGATCCAACCTCAGCCTATTCAAAGGGAATCTCGCACCAGCTAGTGTTTCACATCCAGTATCTTTGGATAACGAAGAATGGCGGACCATTTCGTTGTATATCTTCAACTAACCTGATAGAAGTGCGGCCGTACATCGAGTAAGTTCTCGGTACATTGTTTCGCAACTTCTATTTCCTTTGAACTACTCTTATTCCTGGATATGTCATACAGTCGATACGTCGCCATATTCTCGTATGGAGCGGAGATCCAAAAGGATTCCGTCGAAGAGTATGAGCTTCTCGCAAAGCAAGGAGGTGGCTATCCCGGTTTCATCTCTTGGTTCAAACAAACAGTAATTTCTATTAGACAATTTCATTTCATTCGCTAATTTGTGCATAATGCAACAATCCTTTCATATTAAACTTGTAGGCTAATTCAGAGTCTATGGACGCCGAATTGAGACAAGTCGCTAGTGGTTTTGACTATAAGGTCCGTTCATTTGACAAGTACGACATCAACGGGTATCGCTTTCGTACCTATGGCAAAGAGCTATCTATGGCCGACCGAAAGTCTACAAATTGTTGTGTATCTGCTATCGGCGAAGGAGGTACCGAGTATTATGGGAGAGTTGAAGCAGTTTATGAACTTCTGTTCTATGGTGAAAACCCACCGAATGTCGTAGTCTTCAAATGTTATTGGTTTCAGCCGAAGGAGACTAGAAGGACTCATGAACATATAGGGCTAGTTGAAATCAACCAAAGCACTCATTTAGATGTTCCTGATGTCTATATTATGGCTCAACAGGCGAACCAAGTATTCTATCTACCGTGGGCCTGCCAAACTAATCCAAATCTGAAAGGTTGGGATGTCGTTTATGAAGTGCCGCCACGTGCTAGACTTTCTCCCCCAAAGGAAGAGGATTATGAACCTCACATTAACCCAGACACATATGAAGGAGAATTCTTCCAAGAGACATGTCTTTCCAAAAAGTGTTTCAAGAACCGCTATACTTCACCCCAAAACATTGAAGTAGACAGCGACAATGAATCCGACATCACCCCAGAGGAGGAACAAGAAGAGCCAGAACAAGAAGAGGTTACTGTTGCGGATGACCTGTCAATGCTTGACCGATTACATCAAGGTGGCCTTGCACATGTTGATGCCAATGAACCCTATGAGCCCATCATTGATTATAGTGATGATGATGATTATGCATTTATTGATGATACTGATCGAGATTATTAGTAGTGTCAGGTATTCAATTTTTTTATGTTGTACTTGATGATGATACACTTAAGTGATATACATATTATTATTCATGTTGGTACTTTTTTTATGTTGTACTAATTTCGTTTATTCTTTGTCATGGCAGGTGTTGAAAGATGGTGGGCGCTGGTCGGGAGCGCGCCGAGGCCCCTTCTTCGTCGGCGCGTGGTGCGAGGTCTTCCATTCCACACGCACCTCTCCGCCGAGCGTTGCTGGACAGTATGGCGACACCGCCGGGCCCTTCTTCGTCGACCGCGGTGCCCAGCAGGGGACGAGGTAAGAAGAAGAGAGGAGGTGGAGCACGTGGTCGCGGGAGAGGAGGTAGGGTGACTCTTACGGCGCCTTCCTCGCCACCGCCCCCAGCTGTTTCACCCGAGCACGTGACTGCTAGGGTGGACTCGTCTGAGGAGGAGGCTGCACGGACTCTGGTCCACGAGCCTTCGGTCCACGAGTCTTCGGCCCACGAGCCTCGGGTCGACGGGCCTTCGTCCCACGAGACTTGGGCCCACGAGACCCCGGAGGAGCACACGTCTAGATGGGGTACCTAGTCGGGTCAGCCTGAGCATGGCGGGGAGCCGAGTGGCCATGCTGATGATGGCGGGGAGCCGACTGATGAGGAGGGGGAGGAGGGGGGCAACGTCTACCAGCGTGGTGCTACACGGCTCCCGTCCGTGCCGGTGACCCGCGAGCAGAGGTGGTTGATTTTCCCTGATGGGGAGAGGTACGTAAGTGCATTTAATATTTTTGTACCTTCTGCATTCACGTTTCTTCAAATAACTAATGCGTTGGCCTTGTCATGCTGCAGGGGTTGGGACCACCATCATAGTGTCCGCCGGCCCAACTCCGTCGTTGGAGTTCTTTGCCGGCAAAACTTCCCGGGGTTTGTCACGTTGCCTGGTGAGGGTCGGCTTCCAGAGCTTGGATTGAGCTGGGAGCACTACGTGGCTGCCCCGGCCCCGCCGGATGAGATTATCGACGGTGTCGTGTGCGACACGAGGGCAGACATGGTGATCAGAAAGTTCTGGGTAATTTCTCCTTTACACATTTAAAAATCTTCAACTAGCTAGTTATTAATTGTACTAATCAATATTGTCTCATTTGATTGCAGACATTCTACAGGTGTGAGGAGGGATACGAGGAGGACGCGGCACATGTTATCGAGAACGTCTGCAAGCGCCTACTCCAGAACTTACGGCACGAGGCTCGGGTGCAGGCTGCTCGAGACTACTACGCCTTGCGTGGTATCAAGAAGACCAAGCCGGCATGCCGCGATAAGTTCCTGAGTAAGGAGCAGTACATGAAGGTAATTCTTAAGGCCTTCTCTACTTAAGTTCCTTCATTTAGTAATTCTTAGCCGTAGCGCTCAAGTTTCTATTTGCTAACTTAGGCGCGATGGTGTGCGGATCGGATGGATTGTTGGGAGGTGTTGGTCGATGAGTGGTGCTCAAAACAATGGCTAGCCCTCCACAACGAGGCCAAGGACAAACGTGCCCAAATGGAAGGTGTGCCACACCATCAAGGCAGCTCCAACTTATATCAGTTCGGGCGCAACTGGGTATGTGGTTTGCTTCATGTTTCATGCAATTCATTCATCATGCTAGCTTGAGCCCTTTAATTACTAATTTTCATTGTTTCTCTCTTTCAGGCACGCTACAATAAGGCGGATAAGGTGCCAGAGGTGTACGACCTGTATGCCATGGCCCACACTGCCTCTTTCAAGAAAGTCAAGGCTTTCTCTCAGTCTGACCTCGATGATGCAAACAACTTCACCAACATCTCCTCCCATAACAAGCTCGTGAGATATAGAGATGAGGGGAAGGCGAGGAAAGGGGAGGACTTTAACCCGAGCCAGGGTCCCATTGATCCAGAGCTGGTGATGATATTTGGTGGCGGGAGGTCCCATGGCTCCATAGCCATTGGAGATGGACTTATCCGTTGTCCTAGCACTCTCCCGGAGATCAAGGCGCGCCAGTCGAGCTCCGCTCCTGAGATAAGGCCTCGTGAACGGCCAGTGCAACTCGCCATCAAGGTTAGTGATACGTACTCAGTTATCTTTCTCCATTACATTGTGTGCGCTTCCATCAATGATTACAAATGGTCATGTGAGTGGTGTTGCAGGCTGCTATACAGAGTGAGAGAGATAGAACAGAGAAACTTCTGGCGGAGGCGGCGGAGAGGCAGCGGGAGTTGGAGGAGAGGACGACAAAGATGATGGAGGAGGAGAGGGCACAGAATGACATGCAGGCAAGGGCCATGTATGAGCTCCTTGTGGTAAGTTTCTTCTGCAGATTAGCCAAAACATTCATGTAGTGTTTGTCTCATTACTAACTAGTATGACTGAGTCGTCAAAACCAAATGTGCAGTCTGTGTGCGAGAAGACAGGTCAGACCGCTCCGCCGATGCCAGTGATTGCTCCTGGGACCACGGTGAGTTTTATTTGAATGGACATTACTTGCTAGTCTTAACATTTGAGTGTCATCATGCTAACAAGACATTGGAAATGATCTTTGGTGCAGCGTAACTCCAGACAAGCATCGCACGATCCTTCTCCAGCTACCGACACGAGCCACCCCGCTCCTACACCTCCTGGATCTTGGTAAGTTTATCTAGTGTTTTGCTTAACACATGCATAAACACCTAGACTTAGCTTTATTTCCTCCAATGCTTACCATAATGACCTAGACTTAGCTTCTTCTCCTCCAAAATGACTTAATAAGCTTACTGACCTCCAAAACCATCCATTTTACCTAAGTTAGCTCTAAAACGATTTGTACTTAGCTTACTTATGTCAAAAATTGCATAATTAGCTTAGTTAGCTCATAGACGATCCATTTTACCTAAGTTAGCTCTAAAATGACCCATTTTACCTAGGTTAGCTTATAAATGATCCAGTTCATCCAAGTTAGCTCAAAAATGACCCATTTTACCTAGATTAGCTCCTAAATGATCCATTTTACCTACGCTAGCTTTAAAATGACCCATTTCACCTAGGTTAACTCCAAAATGACCCATCTTACCTAGGTTATCTCATAAACGATCCATTTCAACTAATTTAGCTCATAAACGATCCATTTCACCAAGTTAGCTAAAAAACGATCCATTTCACCTAAATTAGCTCTTAAATGATCCATTTCACCTAAGTTAGCTCAAAAAGATCCATTTCAACTAAATTAGCTCATAAATGATCCATTTCACCTAAGTTAGCTCAAAAACGATCCATTTCAACTAAGTTAGCTCATAAATGATCCATTTCACCTAAGTTAGCTAAAAAACGATCCATTTCACCTTAGTTACCTAAAAAACGATCCATTTGACCTTAGTTAGCTCATAAACGACCCATTTCAACTAAGTTAGCTCATAAATGATCCATTTCACCTTAGCTAGCTCATAAACGACCCATTTCAACTTAGTTAGCTCATATATGATCCATTTCACGTAAGTTAGCTCATAAATGACATACTCTTCTTGTTCTAGTCTTCTTCTTGTTCTACTCTTCTTGTTCTAGTCTTCTTCTTGTTCTACTCTTCTTCTTGTTCTACTCTTCTTGTTCTAACTTTCTTATTTTTCATTTTGCAGATTTCATTCACTTGATGAAAGCTTGCATAGATGGAGTGCTCCTTATCCCTTTCTCTGTTTCTTTTATATCGTTGAACTATGCATGTATCGTTGGATGAAACTATTGTAATATATATGGTTGGATGCCTCTATGTTGAACTTGTTATGTATGATGGAACTATGCATGTAATATATATGGTTGGATGATGAAGTTATGTGTTGGATATCTTATATGTTTGCTCTGTAATGGCCTTTTGAAATATATCTATATATGTCATATATATTTGTGATGAAAATTGTTGGATTTAATAAAAAACAGATAAAAGAGCCAATATGCAGGCTCTTTGCCGTCTGCCACCGACGGCAACGGGCTCTTTGCCGTCTGCCACGGACGGCAAAGAAGACACGTGGCATCCAGCTGTGCTTCCTGGGAGCTGACCCATTTGGTCAGTTTGCCTACAGTGGCAGACGGCAAAGACTTTGCCATCAGTGGCAGACGACAAAGAACCTGCACTTTGCCATCAGTGGCAGACGGCAAAGAACCTGCCATGTAGTGACGTGTAGATGACATCATACGGCGGACGGCAAAGACACTAGAAATTTTGCCGTCAGCGGCGGATGGCAAAGGCCTGCCGTTAGCCACTTAACGGACTAACAGCGCAATTATTGCTGTCCGCTCTCTTTGCCGTCCGCCGCAGACGGCAAAGGGCCTTTGCCATCAGCCGCCAGGAAGCAGACGGCAAAGTAGCTGTTTACCGTAGCCTACTTTGCCGGAGCCTTTTGCCGTCCACGGCTGACGGCAAAGGCCTTTGCCGTCCGCCGTTCATGCCTTTGCCGTCCGCCGTGGCAGACGGCAAAATAGCTGATTCCTGTAGTGCTTGTGATTATAGCCATCTTTGGTGTCAAGTGATATTAAAAGTCTGAAGCCATAGACACATAGATTAGGTTTTCTCCCGTTGCGACCAACGGGCATGTTTGCTAGTTATATATAACGGAACATAATTCTTTGTTGCGCTTTTGAAAGTATATATAAAAATATGATGTATATACAATTTTATTCCAATCGAAAATGGATCCTGCCCGAACAAAAATAGAATACAAACCGGATTCGAATTGAGTTGGCACGGTAAACGTGCACTCTTGCTCTGCAAAAAATTGAACGAAGCGGGGAAAGTCATAGTAACTGCGCGAAACCAAAATCTGTGAGATGGAAATTACTGCCTATCTCTGACACGCAAAGCCTATCGGCTCGATTTCTATAGGTTTCGATAGGGGTAGGTTTGTAATTTCACTTAAACATGACATAACCGCCTCTCACCCGGACTCATACATGGTGGGCACCAGAACACAGTGTGTCCTCAGCCGAAATCGACTCCCTCCCCGATTCATACACGGTGGGCGCAAAAATAACCTCTCGTCGGCAAATATTCGGTGTATGCGAGACTACCGTCCTATACCCAACCGAGAAATATTGCTGTGATGTAGGAAATCTTAACTGGGGCTATGTTTTTAAATTTCATCGCATTTGAGACAAGCGTGCCCTGAAGACATGGTTCCCCCTTCCTCTCTCCCTCCATTTCCCCATTCATACTCCGTGGGTGCCAAAACACCCTCTCCACCCCAGCCTCCTCCGTCCGCCACCCCATCCACCGCCGTTCTCCTCCACCATGCCAGAGCTGATACCCCAACGCCGTCGTCCATTATAAGAGATCAACCTCTCTCATCCACGACTTTGGACCGGGACCCTTGCATCCCGTCCTC
Source organism: Triticum urartu (assembly GCF_003073215.2). NCBI lineage: Eukaryota > Viridiplantae > Streptophyta > Magnoliopsida > Poales > Poaceae > Triticum > Triticum urartu. Next base: position 165,456,221 of record NC_053022.1, on the reverse strand, counting down.
TCGCTTCATCCCCGCCGTCGTCCACCTTGCCAGCACCACTCCTACGACCTGTCTCATCCACCGCGCTCCGCCGCCACCGTCTACCCTCATAGATCTGCTACCACGCCGCCGACAGCCATCTCTACCGCATCACCGTCAAATTCTCAGCAGATGCATACACGGCGCCGCACCAGAGGCGGTACACTTTCGTATCTGCTCAACTTATTTATCACAGCAAGAAAATACATCGCCACTGCTTTACTCTGATTTCTTGTCCATCACTTACTTGTTAGTTGAAAGCCAACATTGGTTACGAAGTTGCCTTTGTCCGGTTTGCACCTTCACATCCGCCATGCCACGCTCAACACTATACTCGCAATGCTTATGGTTTTCCCATTTTATATTCCACACTAGTTTAATGACAGTAGACTAAATTTCAAAATCGGGTAAGTCGATTTTTGAGAGCTCGCTGGAGTTCGCCGGTGCTAAGGAAGGAGCTCGGGTGGGGACGGTGGTTGTGGGGGGCGGTGGTGGGGCCTAGACGAATGAAGAAAACTCGACGCAGGTGGGGGCAGGGGTGGGGGTGGGGTGGCGGAGGAACATAGGCTGTGGGGGCGGTTCATGGGAGGGTGGGGGGGGGGGGTCGGGGCCGGTGGTTCGGCCGGCGGCCCGTGCGGTGTTCTGTATGGGAAGAATCAGAGACGGGGAAGAAGAAGGGTTAGGAGATGTAGGATCTTCATCCAACTGCCTGAAATGGTCAACTGACCCAAATGAAAAAAGTCACGCGACTTGCATGCAGACATGCCTTTATATTTAGTACCGTCATCGTAGCTGCTTAGCACTGCTCCTAAATCCATCAAGCTAAACAACATGCCACTCATAATTCCCAAATTGTTGCTCAAATACGAATATGATATGATGCTGATTTACTAAAATAGATAACGTTTAATTGGTTAGCTAATGTTCCTATTTACTTTTGAAAAGCACGTGCGCCAAATATAGAGAGACAGCAGGGAGTTGCATTCTTAATGTGCTCTAGTTCATCATGTGTAGGCACTACGCAATGAACATTTTATTACCCAAAATCTGCTTGCTCTTCTTTAGCATGTTCTTCTTCAGTTCTTCTTTAAAGTACTCTCTCCGTTCCTAAATACAAGTCTTTGTATAGATTCCACCATGGACTACATATGGAGCAAAATGAGTGAATCTACACTCTAAAATGTATCTGTATACATCTATATGTGATCCATAGTGGAAATCTCTACAAAGACGTATATTTTGGAACAGAGGGAGTATGATAGTAGTACAATATGTTCCTTGTAGTGAAGATGAGCAGGGACTTTTGCAGTGTAGAGGGCTATACGGTCGGTAGTGATGGACACTTTGGACTCTTCAAGCCTCTTTGATTCGTAGGATTTTGTAAACATAGGAATAGGAATTGTAGTGGCCTGCCCACTTGAATCCTGTAAGATTAGCAAGGAAACATGGGGAGCTGTGTCTCCTTTGAGAGTTACACTGATATTAACAGTACCGCACCTTCAGTTGAAGAGAGCTGGTATCCGAAGCCTTTCTAGCCATATCGGCAATACTAGCACATATATTCCAGCAAGTTCCACTTTTCTGATTTTACTCCCGATGCTTACGGTTGTCCCGTTATATCTACACTATGATCTGTATAGCTACTTTGTGTCACACTAGCAGTAGTCCACACTTGAAGCTAAACAACACACCAATCATAAGTCCAAAGCTTACTTCTTCAAATACGAATTGTGATATGATACTGATATTAGTTAACAGACACACATTTAATCTGTCAGGTAATGCTCCCACTTGATTTTCTAAATGCATGTGGCCACATATAGAGAGACAACATGGAATTGCATTTCTTTGGGCGTTGTGATTCATCTTGAGTGGGCAACCAACATTGTATGCAATGAAGCTGAAACTCAAGAATATGCTTCCTCTTTTGTTCTTTAACATGTTCCTCTTTTTTATTCTGTATTTAGTACGTACAGTATGTTCCTTGTCAGGAAGGGTATCAGGGACATCTGCAGTCAATAGCTGATAGAGCTGGCCTGTACGTGATAAATAAGATTTCAATTAGTAGCGGCAATACAACACCATATTTTCGAGCCAGTTCCACTTCCCGGTTTATATATCCTGGTTATGGTGTACCACTTTTATATACACTACGATCTGCCTAGTTGCTATGTGCTCTTGGTATCATGGTTTGGCAATAAACTGTCCATACAATATATTATGAATCTATCATCTGCCAACTATCCTTACTTCTGGAGCCTATTTTTTGTGTACTTGTGCCAAATTATATTAATGCACGCGCCACATTACATCACACATGAGCTCTCTCATGAGAATCTAGTGATAGCACACAAGGGTTTACAGGGGGGCCCATATATTAGAATATCCTTTGCATTACAAATATAATCTCACTACTATTTATGTTTTCATGCTTCTCAGATATTATACGTAATCACAGTGAAAATCAGAATCCACGCATCAGAAGAATATTGTGGAACACTGCAACGACTTACAAAATTGGCATCAAGGCATTGAGTGCCATTCTGGATGCAATGAAACTCATACGCTCCCCACCTGTAGATTCTTGTTCAGAATATGATCCTAATGGTTATTCTGACCTCGAGGAGTCAAAGGCAGATGGCTCGTCCTGTTCACACATCAAGGTGCCTGCTCTAATTTGGCAAGGTTTTATTGATTGTGTGTATCTTGCATAAGTTGTAATGCATTTCTTCTACTTTGTTGCATCGCCATCTACTTAGTTAACTCATCATATATGTCAAGATGTCATATCCATCCATTATCAATACATATTCCATCTGTCATCATACCTTGTTTTCCACTCAAATGCTATTCTTGTGCATCAAACATCAAAAAGGAAGAGGGTGATTGCCGAACCTGAAGGAGCACCAGCAAAGTCCTTGAAAAACGTGGTGGTGTTGGAGAAATCAGACAGCACCCCACTTATATTGGCTCTACAACCAGTGACACAAAACATAGGACCGACTCTAGTAGACTGTACCCATACTTCACTGGCCAGACCACTAGTCCAGTACACAGGACCTGCACTCCAGCAAAAGGTATGTCAATTTTAGTTGCCATAGAACCAGCCGTACCACAGAAAAATCCGACTCCAGCAAAATGTACAGCAAGTCCACCGGCCGAAGACCTATCCCAACTGCAGAGACGGCCAATTCCTGCAGATTGGAACCCCATTCCAGTTATTCCCAGTTTAAAAGACAATGCTTTCAATGTTGTTAGGGACTACGTGCATATATTCCCATCATGGGAAGATTATAGTGAAGACAAACACCATTTTCACGTCTTCATGTCCCACTTACGTGTAAGTGATATTATTCATGGTGATTATTTTCCCCTTTTCTGCTAATTGAACACATCAATGATTTACATTACATTGTTGTAAGTAGGCGAGGGTCAATTTGGATAGTCATGACGAGCAAAGCATGCTTGCGCTTTTCAAGGAAGCATTGCAGAAGTATCGGTGTTACCTGAGGAAATCACCCTTTGATGGCAAGTCTATAAATGAATTTCTGGTGAAGTCTCATGTGCTAAATTTAGAAGACATTGAATGGAAAAACCTTGTGTTGCACTAGTCTCATTCCTAGGATGAGGTACTGTCTATGATATCACATGCCAATTTGAACTTCTACTTTTCCGCATGTGCCTTACAGATCTCTTTTGCAGGAAATCTGCTCGAAGAAGAATTCCGGTTTGAAAAGGACGATAGGATATCAGAAATATGTTGGCCGCTGCTTTGCTCTTGTTAGTACCTGTTGTCCTGTATAACTGTACTTGCTTTAATACCTAGTTCATTATGTGACAACAGTATGCATGATAGCTTGCTTATCAGTTGTCCGCTCCAAATTATCTGATCTGTATGAATGGTTACATTAGTGTAGAATATTTCCAATGCCAATGAAAATTTTAGCTCTGCATTGTTCTTGTGAGTACCCGTTGTCCTTTATCAGTGTACTTATATTTACAGCTAGTTGTTCATGTACCATCACTCTGCAGCTTATTTTCCTTTCTCCTCCATTTTCTACACATCAGATCTATATTTACTCTTACCATTAGGATGGATAACACCGATGGTACTGAAGAAGTTTATATCTGTATTGCTGTTGGCTGTACCTTTTGCCTGTATCACTGTACTTACATTTATAGCTACTTGGTTATGTAGCATCACTCTTCATCTTATGTTAAATATTCTCCATTTTTCCTTATATTATCACATCTATATTTACTCATAACAAAATGTAGAATAAAGGCAATGCTTATGAAGAAGATTCTGTGGTAAACTTCTTGAATTGCCCCCCCCTCATCAGCATGGACAAGGGCTTTATAGAGCCTATCTTCACCAATAATGTAAGTTTGTCCTTCTCAAGCCTTCAAACTTTGTTGTGTATATTTGGTTAGGCATGACTGCAATAGCTGTTTATTTTTGGTTTTTGCATCAAGTTGCATGTTTAAAGTTTATTATGTAGATCATAAACAAAAGTTTGTCCTTCTCAATTTTAGTTTTAGTTGTACAACCAAGTTCCTTCTTCATACCTTGTAAATTAAACTATACAGAGCAAGTAATCTTCTTTTGCACTACATGTAAGCTTCTGTTCTTGATCCGTAATCCAATGGTGTGGTGAACCTACGCACTACAACACAATGTCAAATTTTGTAATGTCTTAACTATGAACAATGTCATATCATTCTACTATTATTTAAACCATCTCTTTATTTGCCAATCTGAAATGGGATAAATTGACAGCACACTAACCATTGATACTTATGAGTTCTTGATCTATAATCTTGTGGTGTTGTGAAGCTGCCAACTCCTTCACAATGTCATTTCTTGCCATGTCTTAACCTGAACAATACCATATTGTGTTAACGGTATTTTGAACTGTGTCACTGTGACGCCCCAAGACCGGAGCTTCAGATGCCTTCCATGTTTCCGAGTGTTGTCGGGTGATTTGTTTTGGTTCGTTGCATCATGTGCATTGCATCATGTCATCTTGCAACGTGTTTTAAAACTCAACCAAATAAAATCGGATGGATCTTCGGTCCATTTAAATTGAGGGATATTCACATGGTGAAATTCTCTTTATAACATATCTCCCAATATGTATAGGGAGGTAAAATAAATATTTCATTCCTTAGGAATTGACCACAACTCACTCACAATATAAATCCCTTGGGTTCTTTTGCTTCTAGTTTCACCTCCAAACCTTGGCAATAGTTCTTTCTCCTTTTATTGAGGGTCCTCCAAAACCCTCAACATTTTTGTACACCCATTTAGTCTAGCCCCCATTCGAACTCTTTTGGCTCAAGTCAAATAAGTTTGAATTAAAATTCTCCTAACTTGTCGGAACTATTTTTGTTGAGGTGGAAATATTCCATAAAGCCATACAAAAATGTTCCATAATTTTGTTCTTCTCCATGGCCTCTTCTCTTAATTATTTTTAGCCTATCTCTTTTGCTGAAAAGAGAAATTAAGAGGCGAGAGTCCAGCAGGCCGGCCTCTAGGGCCCATCCCTAGGCGCCTGGTCTAGGCCGGCCCAGCAAACCCTTGGAAGCCCAGCCGCACTCTCTCCCCTCTAACCCTAAATTCTGATCCCAAACTCCCTCACTCCCTCGTCTCCCACCAGCGCCGCCAGGGAGGAGCCCGATCCCCATCCCCAACGCTCGCAGGCCCCTTTGCTCGATGCCAGTTCTCTCCCTCGCGCCACGCTTGCCTCCCTTTGGGCCGCTCCCTCCCCTCCGTCCTCCTTCCACCGCCACGCACACACACAGAGAGGAGCGAGAGCTCCTCGCGCTCGATCCCCATGGCGCCTCGTGCAATAGCCGGCCGCGCGACCCACCTACTGCGACGAGCTACGTGCCCTTCTCCTCCCAGACTCCTCCTCGCCCGCGACCTCCAACATCCTCATCGCCCTGCTCTGCCTTGATCTTCGCTCCAGCTCCTCACGCCTGCTCCTCGCGTGCCGCGCCCTCAATCTCCCTGATCCGCCGCCCCTGCTATGGCCGCCGCTCCGGTCAAGTTCCTTGCTGGATCCGGCGACCTCCGCCTTGAACCCGCCGTCTCCGTCCTGTTTCGTGCCTTCTCTGTCCACGCCCTCCTCCACAAGCAGCGTCACCGCCCCGCCGGACCTCTTTCCTCAGTGCCATATCCCACCTTCGCCTTGGCTGTAACGCCCCGAGACCGATGTGCCAGGTGTCGTCCAGTTATTCGCTGTTGTTGCCTTGTCATTGCTTGCATGTCATGCATTGCATATCATGTCATCATGTGCATTTCATTTGCATACATGTTCGTCTCATGCATTCGAGCATTTTTCCTGTTGTCCGTTTTGCATTCCGGCGCTCCTATCTCCTCCGGTGGTTCTTTCTACCTTTCTTTCATGTGTGGGGGTTAAACATTTCCGGATTGGACCAAGACTTGCCAAGCGGACTTGGTTTACTACCGGTAGACCGCCTGTCAAGTTTCGTACCATTTGGACTTCGTTTGATGCTCCAACGGTTAACCGGGGGACCGAAAAGGCCTCGTGTGTGTTGCAGCCCAACACCCTTCCAAAGTGGCCCAAAGCCCACCTAAACCCTCTCCATCATCTAGAGCGTTCGATCACGATCGCGTGGACGAAAACCGCACCTCATTTGGAGCTTCCTAGCTCCCTCTACCTCTATAAATAGACCCCTTCATTTTCGTTTTCGGATCTTTTCCCCGAAACCCTAGATCTTCCTCCTCCGCGCGCCGGACACGTCCTCTCCGCCGCCGGACATGTCCGCCGGCCACCTCATCCCGGCCAATCGCGTTGTGCCACATCATCGCCTCCTCCGCCTCAGCCACTGTGACGCCCCCGATTTAATCGTACACTAATCATACACACAAACGTGTACGATCAAGATCAGGGACTCACGGGAAGATATCACAACACAACTCTACAAATAAAATAAGTCATACAAGCATCATATTACAAGCCAGGGGCCTCGAGGGCTCGAATACAAGAGCTCGATCATAGACGAGTCAGCGGAAGCAACAATATCTGAGTACAGACATAAGTTAAACAAGTTTGCCTTAAGAAGGCTAGCACAAACTGGGATACAGATCGAAAGAGGCGCAGTCCTCCTGCCTGGGATCCTCCTAACTACTCCTGGTCGTCGTCAGCGGGCATCACGTAGTAGTAGGCACCTCCGGTGTAGTAGGAGTCGTCGTTGAAGGTGGCGTCTGGCTCCTGGGCTCCAACATCTGGTTGCGACAACCAGGTAGAAGGGATAGGGGGAAAAGAGGGAGAAAGCAACCGTGAGTACTCATCCAAAGTACTCGCAAGCAAGGAGCTACACTACATATGCATGGGTAAATGTGTAAAGGGCCATATCGGTGGACTGAACTGCAGAAAGCCAGAATAAGAGGGGGATAGCTAATCCTGTCGAAGACTACGCTTCTGGCCACCTCCATCTTGCAACATGTAGAAGAGAGTAGACTGAAGTCTTCCAAGTAGCATCGCATAGCATAACCCTAACCGCTGATCCTCCCCTCGTCGCCTTGTGAGAGAGCGATCACCGGTTGTATCTGGCACTTGGAAGGGTGTGTTTTATTAAGTATCCGGTTCTAGTTGTCATAAGGTCAAGGTACAACTCCAAGTCGTCCTGTTACGAAGATCACGGCTATTCGAATAGATTAACTTCCCTGCAGGGGTGCACCACATAACCCAACACACTCGATCCCATTTGGCCGGACACACTTTTCTGGGTCATGCCCGGCCTCGGAAGATCAACACGTCGCAGCCCTACCTAGGCATAATAGAGAGGTCAGCACACCGGTCTAAATCCTATGGCGCAGGGGTCTGGGCCCATCGCCCTTTGCACACCTGCACGTTGTGAACGCGGCCGGAAGCAGACCTAGCCTAGTGGCGTTCCAGTCCAATCCGGCGCGCGCCGCTCAGTTGTTGACGTCACGAAGGCTTCGGCTGATACCACGACGTCGAGTGCCCATAACTGTCCCCGCGTAGATGGTTAGTGCGTATAAGCCAGTAGCCAGACTCAGATCAAATACCAAGATCTCGTTAAACGTGTTAAGTATCTGCGAATGCCGATCAGGGCCAGGCCCACCTCTCTCCTAGGTGGTCTCAACCTGCCCTGTTGCTCCGCCTCAAAGTAACAGTCGGGGGCCGTCGGGAACCCAGGCCCACCTCTACCGGGATGGAGCCACCTGCCCCTTCAGCCCCCATCTCCGAACAGTATCACAGGTAATGTATCAATGTAGAGTATATAGTATATGCCCGTGATCACCTCCCGAAGTGATCACGACCCAGTAGTATAGCATGGCAGACGGACAAGAGTGTAGGGCCACTGATGGAACACTAGCATCCTATACTAAGCAGTAGGATAGCAGGTAAGGGTAACAACAGTAGTAGCAAGGACATGCTATGCATCAGGATAGGAATAACGGAAAGTAGTAACATGCTACACTACTCTAATGCAAACAGTATAGAGAAGAGTAGGCGATATCTGGTGATCAAAGGGGGGGCTTGCCTGGTTGCTCTGGCAAGAGAGAGGGGTCATCAACACCGTAGTCGTACTGGGTAGTAGCGGCGTCGGTCTCGGTGTCTAGCGAGAAAAGAGGGGGAAGAAACAATAAATACAATGCAAACAAATGCATGACGATGCATGACATGACAAAGCGTGGTGCTAGGCGTGCCCTAACGCGGTACGAGGTGGTACCGGTGAAGGGGGAAAACATCCGGAAAGTATTCCCGGTGTTTCGCGTTTTCGGACAGATGAGCCGGAGGGGGAAAGTTGCGTGTTCGCTATGCTAGGGATGCGTGTCGGACGAACGGGCTGCGTATCCGGATTCGTCTCGTCGTTCTGAGCAACTTTCATGTTGAAAATAATTTAATCCGAGTTACGGATTAAAAGATATGATTTTCTAAAGATTTTACTAATTTCTGGAATTTAATTAATTATTTAATTTAATTCGAAATTTGGATTTATGACATCAGCATGATGTCATGCTGACGTCACCAGTCAACAGGGGTTGACTGGGTCAACTGATGCGTGGGTCCAGTGGGACCCACCTGTCATACTCTGTTAGGTTAAATAGGGTTTAATTATCTGCTTAGGCTAATCTAACCAGGATTAATTAGTTTAGTTAATCAGATTAGTTATGTTAATTAATCAAAGTTAATTAGGTGAAACTAGTTAATTAGGCTAATCTAATTAGGATTAATTAAGTTAATTAATTAATTAATTAATATTTTTATTTTTATTTAGTTTTTTTAATCTCTTTTTTTATTAAACGTTCTGGGGCGGGGGGGGGGCCCGGCTGTCATTGGGCCAAAGGCCTATCAGGTTCGGGCGATTGGGTGCAGCCCGAGCGGGCGGGCAAGCCCGGCAGGGCGCCGGAGCATGGGGAGGCCGGTGGCCACGGCGAGCTAGGCAGGGCGCGGGGAGCAGGGGCATGGGGTGGGGCGCACCCAGGCAGGCGCTGCCAGGCGGCGGTGCGCAAGCACAGCAAGCTGCCGCAGGAGCAGCGCGCGAGGCTGCAGGCGAGGCTGGGGAGCGGTGCGGGCAGCGGAGAAGCGACGGCAGGATCGGCCGGGCGCGGCCGACAACGCGTGACGGCAATCAGCGTGGCCACGACGGCTGGTACGAGCGCCGAGGCAAGGCTGTGGCCGGAGCGGGGCGTGAGGCATGGGAGAGAGGGGGTGGAGGCCGAGCCTCACCGTAGATGTAGGGTCAGGGCAGCGGGGCTCGGGGTGGTCAACGGCGACGATCGGGCGACGAGGAGGCAGGCCGTTGAGGTGGTCCGGCGAGGGAGGCCGCGGCAGTGGCGTTCCGTGCGGCGGCGGCGGGTCGATCCCCCCGATCCAATCGGGGGCGCAGAGGAGGGGAGAGGGGGAGGCTTGCGGAGGGAGGCGAGGCGATGGCAGCAGGGCGGCGAGGGCGCCCTCCGTCGAGGTCCAGCGGTGGGGGCGTCGGGCGTCGAGCGAGGGCGTCGCGGCGATCTCCCCCTCCGTTCCCGATCCAATCGGGGAGAGAGGAGATATTTTCGTGGGGGGGGGAGTGGGGTGTCGGTGGAGGGGGGGGGGGGGGGGGGGGGGGAACGGCTTATGGGTGCGGGGTGGGCCGGTCGGTTGGGCTGGTAGAGGCTAGCTGGGCCTGTTGGCCCAATTGGCCAAGGGGTCTCCTTTTGTTGTCTTTTTTGTTTGTTTGTTTTTTTCTTTCTTTTCTGTTTTAATTCAATTTAAAATATTTATGCATTTTATAAAAATGTGTTTACTTCACCATAATTACCGATGCAATAATAGACATAGCCCAAACATTTTATTTTAATATTTGAAAACTTTTGTCGTTTGACTTTATTTTTAAATTTTAATTTCGAAAGGGTTTTGAATCAACGCGAGTTTAACAACCGTAATCGAGGTGTCGTGACATGATTAACAGGGAATTACTGTAGCTTAATTACCCGGGCGTCACAATTCTCCTCCACTACAAGAAATCTCGTCCCGAGATTTAAGAGGTGAGGTGCGGGGAAGGGATTATGTTACGAAATTCTAACGGCTCTTGTTGGTCTTGGTTACTCTTCTCGAGGAGGTCGATCCATTAAGTTGATCTTCTCCAGGTCATCATGATGAAGTCGGCGTCCTTTCTTCGGGAACTCCAACGTACTTACGAATAGGTAAGGGGCAGCTCGGATACGACAGCATGCTTATGAGGGAATCAATCTGGGGTTAACCATGAATGAGCATAAGATTATCTCTCGATTTGAACATATAAAATACAGCGAGAGTATGATACGAAGGTACAATGAGAGGGTCCAAGTGGATAGATAGCTGCTCAAAGGCCGAACCAGAGTGAGAAAGGAGTTCAGAGCGGCGAGAGTAAGCATTGCGTCTGATACCAGAATAGAGCAGTAGGAAGGTGGCTCGCGAATTACCTACGAAGCCAAGCATAAGGGATAACTTTGAAGCAGGGATGTTCATGAGAGTCAGGTTTCGATCCTGTGGAACTGTGGGTTATGGGCCCACCTTGTGGGTTAATAGTAGGAAGAGGGGTGACGTCTTGCACGATCATGCAAGCAAGGCATGTCAGAGCATAGCATGTCAGAGGGTAGCCTGTTGATTATGTCGGCAACAACGTCGGTACCAAGGGCGAGGGACGAAGAGAACCATTTTCCTGCTCGTTGAATGAGGCGGACCAATAGGCAAAGTTCTCATCCATCGGCGGTTACCGGAAAGTCATCAACAGTAGAAACAGGGTCTCATGACAGAGTTGTACACCGAGATGTTAACATAAGCAGGAGAATTTTAATGCTTAGATCATATAGATCACCAGAAAGGTTAAACAAAATAATGGAAAGGAAAATGTGTTTAAACACATACTTCAGGGGTATACCTTCCCACGGAAAAATAGGGCATGATATCCATGACATGATATAAGGTAGAAAACCCTTTATGTAAGGGGAGAGAAACTTCATGACATTACCCATACAACGACGTTTGGATAATTGCTAAAGAAAATTTAGCATCGTGCTTCAAATGTTTTTATTGAAAATCGGAGTACCAGTGACATGCTTCGAGATAGTATTGACATGGTCTTCAAGCAAAGGTCAGACTTTGGATACACAAAGGATCCATCAGGAACAACTTATGGATTAAGTCTTACAACTTCCTCATGGAAGAATGGCTAACCTTGCTAAAAAGGAAACTTATAACAATAGGTCCTCCGACCAGGTGTGTTAGGCATGACATCACCTTACGGGGTCATATATAGACCAATGTTATAACTCTCAGAAATATGTTTCAACCATCATATCTGACCGAGGTTTAGATCTGATTGGTGTCAGGATAACTCAGACTCAGGATGCCTGAGAAGAAAGGTGCAACACAAATTGTCAAGATGACATCGAAGATTCTCGGGAGATGAACTATGGAAGCAAGTTCCGAACAAGGGTTCGTCATTAATTCAAGGAGAGGTGAGGAGGTGACTGATTGACTCAGCGACAATCCATTGAGATTTCCAAAAGATGGATTTCCACAACTATGTGAACAAGGAGATAACAATAGCTAGATCAAATGACTTAATGATGTATGCTCGAGGAAAACATACACAGTTAAACATTGGTTGAAATGTGCACCTGAAATATGGGCTAAGTAGCACGATCAATGTTCGAATGATGATTCATTAAGCCATAGACATAGAATGAAACTATAGACCAATAACTTCAAAGCGATAGGGTTGCTAGAAGTTTAGAATTTACACATCATAGACCATTTGTCAATATTTCGGTTAGAAACAACACGGGGACCAAGAAAGAATGGTGATGGTGAGAAGTATCACGGTACCAAGAATTCTTAAGAGGTGGAGTAATCCTCACAACATTCTTGACATAAAAGATGGTGATACTCCAAGGTAATTAAGAACAAGTGCTGGATATCAAGGAACTCAAGGTATAACACAAAACATGAACAAGTTTGTGTTGAACAGAAGTCAATAAGTGGTCGATGATAATACAAATCATCAAGGGCAAGGATGGTATTTCTCATCATGAATTCGATTGGTATCCTGGAAGGAGTTAAAATGTTGATGATGATCACAACAAATTTTTTCGAGAGGCTCCATGAGGATGCAATCGCTCAGCGATGACATCAAGCCAAGGGAATGGTGAAGCAAAAGGTTATTATAACCATAGATAAGATGCCATCTCAGAATTCAGAGTTGTCTCTCAAGACAAACAATATGATGGTGAAAGTTCCATGTAAGCTTAGAGCACTGTCGGGATTGTGTCCCGAGGATGAAGGACATAGGTAGAATGGTCAATCAGTCAACCTGACGATGATGATGTGGTCAACCAGCTGGGAATGACATGATCGAGTACAAACTCGTATGCATTGAAGATTAATAAGAGTTGTTGAATCGCAGTGCGGACTTGATTCAGTTATCGATGTCTTTGAGTGTTAAATTACTCAGAGCCCATGAAAAATTAGAATCAATGAGAATGTAGCACTTGATGAAGAACTCATAAGAGGTTATGCAGTTCCGTGATAATCTTGAGATACCAGGGGGGTAATACTCGACGACAAATCAAAGTAGAGGTTGGTCTGGGGTATTACTCCACAGAAAACAAGTGCTTAAACTTGCACGAGAAATGGTATTTAAAGGAGAACATGGTCGGAACCACGATTGAAAAAGGCCAGATCCCAGATATAAGATGAACTTATACCAAAGGAATAATTAATTAAGAGAAGCTTTAATGATAAGATCTACATCGTGTCCATGGGCACGAACACAAAGTTCAAGGTCGACTCCCACTTCTCCAATGCATACCCTTTCTCACTTCTCACTTTCGAGGAAGTTGTAGTGTTGAAATTTTATCTGGCAAAATACCAGAAGTGTATGACTCGTGAAAACTTTCGAGTTCACACGGTTTTAGAGAAGGTTGTATAGGTTCAACCCATCGGGGTTTCATAGAAACATATACCACAAGTTTCAAGAGTAAATATCACAAGCTCGAAAGTAGAGCATGGTTAGCAAAACAGATGATACAATTTACCAAAGGTATCATATACCCATGGAAAGGCTCACAAGATTATTGAATAGGAAGGACACTGCCGGATAATAATCCAACAAGGGATCCTACGGTCTACAATGGAGCTGATGCGAGTATCGGTACTCTATCTGAGGAAGATGGAATGAAAGGGCATCGGATTATATAAACAACTGAGTATTTCAAATCTTAAATACAAAGGAATTATCATTTCCAAATCAAGGGATCAAAAGCCAACGCTCTCATTAAGAATGGATCAGTCGAATAGACTTAGGGGTACAATCGACGACAATTTGATTGGTCGATAACCAACTCATGTCCAAAATGACGTGTGAGCCGGAAGGATGAATCATTGGATCTGATTGAGGATGGTGAGCATTCACAACATTTTGAATCAACGGACTCAAAATGATAATGATAAGGGATGCCAATAAAATTATAGACTTATGGGATTAACCATAATGCAAGCAAGTAAGAACTTCAAGAGTAATAGGCTACTCAAGATTTTCGGAAGTTCAAATAGTATTTTGAAGACTTTTGTGAAATACATGAACCAACTGGGGATGAGCAAATATCCGGTGAGTGCTAGAAATTTACCCATAGTGGTATTCATGTGGCAAATAAATGCAAGGCAGTAGACACAAAGTATTCTCGGAATAATAGAGAGAATTTTGGGGCATCTTGTAATAACAAGATCAATGAGGAATGATTATATGAATGGCACATGTACGTGGTTATCCATAGAGGTTTATTGATAGAAGGGAATTGCAAAAGCAACAGGCACAAGGTCTCGACAGAATATCAGAGAGTATCTTCGAAATCCTCTAGTGCAGCAGGCGATCATTTGGCCTGAATGGGGCTCTTCGGGAGGAAGTATTTTCGAGAACCTAAAGTTAGATTTTAGCAAAATCATTTAACCCGAATAGAAGAGAGATCAGAGTCCCAGAGTATAGACGAGGAATAAAAGATCCTAATACCACCCAATGGCGACGTGGGCCCATGGGCCGCACAACCATGTTAGTAAAACATTTTTCATCGACTAGACTCAACTTCGGCCAAGGAGTGTGGAAGGGGGATTCCTACAGGCAGTCGGCTCTGATACCAACTTGTGACGCCCCCGATTTAATCGTACACTAATCATACACGCAAACGTGTACGATCAAGATCAGGGACTCACGGGAAGATATCACAACACAACTCTACAAATAAAATAAGTCATACAAGCATCATATTACAAGTCAGGGGCCTCGAGGGCTCGAGTACAAGAGCTCGATCATAGACGAGTCAGCGGAAGCAACAATATCTGAGTACAGACATAAGTTAAACAAGTTTGCCTTAAGAAGGCTAGCACAAACTGGGATACAGATCGAAAGAGGCGCAGTCCTCCTGCCTGGGATCCTCCTAACTACTCCTGGTCGTCGTCAGCGGGCATCACGTAGTAGTCGGCACCTCCGGTGTAGTAGGAGTCGTCGTCGACGGTGGCGTCTGGCTCCTGGACCCCAGCATCTGGTTGCGACAACCAGAATGAAAGGAAAAGGGGGAAAAGGGGGAGAAAGCAACCGTGAGTACTCATCCAAAGTACTCGCAAGCAAGGAGCTACACTACATATGCATGGGTAAATGTGTAAAGGGCCATATCGGTGGACTGAACTGCAGAAAGCCAGAATAAGAGGGGGATAGCTAATCCTGTCGAAGACTATGCTTCTGGCCACCTCCATCTTGCAAGATGTAGAAGAGAGTAGACTGAAGTCTTCCAAGTAGCATCGCATAGCATAACCCTAACCGCTGATCCTCCCTCATCGCCCTGTGAGAGAGCGATCACCGGTTGTATCTGGCACTTGGAAGGGTGTGTTTTATTAAGTATCCGGTTCTAGTTGTCATAAGGTCAAGGTACAACTCCAAGTCGTCCTGTTACCGAAGATCACGGCTATTCGAATAGATTAACTTCCCTGCAGGGGTGCACCACATAACCCAACACACTCGATCCCATTTGGCCGGACACACTTTTCTGGGTCATGCCCGGCCTCGGAAGATCAACACGTCGCAGCCCTACCTAGGCATAATAGAGAGGTCAGCACACCGGTCTAAATCCTATGGCGCAGGGGTCTGGGCCCATCGCCCTTTGCACACCTGCACGTTGTGAACGCGGCCGGAAGCAGACCTAGCCTAGTGGCGTTCCAGTCCAATCCGGCGCGCGCCGCTCAGTTGTTGACGTCACGAAGGCTTCGGCTGATACCACGACGTCGAGTGCCCATAACTGTCCCCGCGTAGATGGTTAGTGCGTATAAGCCAGTAGCCAGACTCAGATCAAATACCAAGATCTCGTTAAACGTGTTAAGGTATCTGCGAACGCCGATCAGGGCCAGGCCCACCTCTCTCCTAGGTGGTCTCAACCTGCCCTGTTGCTCCGCCTCAAAGTAACAGTCGGGGGCCGTCGGGAACCCAGGCCCACCTCTACCGGGATGGAGCCACCTGCCCCTTCAGCCCCCATCTCCGAACAGTATCACAGGTAATGTATCAATGTAGAGTATATAGTATATGCCCGTGATCACCTCCCGAAGTGATCACGACCCAGTAGTATAGCATGGCAGACGGACAAGAGTGTAGGGCCACTGATGGAACACTAGCATCCTATACTAAGCAGTAGGATAGCAGGTAATGGTAACAACAGTAGTAGCAAGGACAGGCTATGCATCAGGATAGGAATAACGAAAGTAGTAACATGCTACACTACTCTAATGCAAACAGTATAGAGAAGAGTAGGCGATATCTGGTGATCAAAGGGGGGGCTTGCCTGGTTGCTCTGGCAAGAGAGAGGGGTCATCAACACCGTAGTCGTACTGGGTAGCAGCGGCGTCGGTCTCGGTGTCTAGCAAGAGAAGAGGGGGAAGAAACAATAAATACAATGCAAACAAATGCATGACGATGCATGACATGACAAAGTGGTGCTAGGGCGTGCCCTAACGCGGTACGAGGCGATACCGGTGAAGGGGGGAAACATCCGGGAAAGTATTCCCCGGTGTTTCGCGTTTTCGGAGATGAAGCCGAGGGGGAAAGTTGCGTGTTCGCTATGCTAGGGATGCGTGGCGGACGAACGAGCTGCGTATCCGGATTCGTCTCGTCGTTCTGAGCAACTTTCATGTTGAAAATAATTTAATCCAAGTTACGGATTAAAAGATATGATTTTCTAAAGATTTTATTAATTTCTGGAATTTAATTAATTATTTAATTTAATTCGAAATTGGATTTATGACATCAGCATGATGTCATGCTAACGTCACAGTCAACAGGGGTTGACTGGGTCAACTGATGCGTGGGTCCAGTGGGACCCACCTGTCATACTCTGTTAGGTTAAATAGGGTTTAATTATCTGCTTAGGCTAATCTAACCAAGGATTAATTAGTTTAGTTAATCAGATTAGTTATGTTAATTAATCAAAGTTAATTAGGTGAAACTAGTTAATTAGGCTAATCTAATTAGGATTAATTAAGTTAATTAAGTTAATTAATTAATTAATATTTTTATTTAGTTTTTTTAATCTCTTTTTTTATTAAACGTTCTGGGGCGGGGGGGGGGGGGGGGGGGGGGGCTGTCATTGGGCTAAAGGCCTATCGGGTTCGGGCGATTGGGTGCAGCCCGAGCGGGCGGGCAAGCCCGGCAGGGCACCGGAGCAGGGGGAGGCCGGTGGCCACGGCGAGCTAGGCAGGGCGCGGGGAGCAGGGGCATGGGGTGGGGCGCACCCAGGCGGGCGCTGCCAGGCGGCGGCGCGCAAGCACAGCAAGCTGCCGCAGGAGCAGCGCGCGAGGCTGCAGGCGAGGCTGAGGAGCGGTGCGGGCAGCGGAGAAGCGACGGCAGGATCGGCCGGGCGCGGCCGGCAGCGCGCGACGGCAATCAGCGTGGCCACGGCGGCTGGTACGAGCGGCGAGGCTAGGCTGTGGCCGGAGCGGGGCGTGAGGCACGAGAGAGAGGGGGTGGAGGCCGAGCCTCACCTTAGATGTAGGGTCAGGGCAGCGGGGCTCGGGGTGGTCGACGGCGACGATCGGGCGACGAGGAGGCAGGCCGTTGAGGTGGTCCGGCGAGGGAGGCCGCGGCAGTGGCGTTCCGTGCGGCGGCGGCGGGTCGATCCCCCCGATCCAATCGGGGGCGCAGAGGAGGGGAGAGGGGGAGGCTTGCGGAGGGAGGCGAGGCGATGGCAGCAGGGCGGCGAGGGCGCCCTCCGTCGAGGTCCAGCGGTGGGGGCGTCGGGCGTCGAGCGAGGGCGTCGCGGCGATCTCCCCCTCCGTTCCCGATCCAATCGGGGAGAGAGGAGATATTTTCGTGGGGGGGGGAGTGGGGTGTCGGTGGAGAGTGGGGGGGAGTGGGGAACGGCTTATGGGTGCGGGGTGGGCCGGTCGGTTGGGCTGGTAGAGGCTAGCTGGGCCTGTTGGCCCAATTGGCCAAGGGGTCTCCTTTTGTTGTTTTTTTTTGTTTGTTTGTTTTTTTCTTTCTTTTCTGTTTTAATTCAATTTAAAATATTTATGCATTTGATAAAAATGTGTTTACTTCACCATAATTACCGATGCAATAATAGACATAGCCCAAACATTTTATTTTAATATTTGAAAACTTTTGTCGTTTGACTTTATTTTTAAATTTTAATTTCGAAAGGGTTTTGAATCAACGCGAGTTTAACAATAGTAATCGAGGTGTCGTGACATGATTAACAGGGAATTACTGTAGCTTAATTACCCGGGCGTCACAGCCACTCAGCGCGCGCCACCTCATCCCGCGCCGCCTCCTCTCTCTCCTTGCCACCGCGCCGGCCCGCGGAGCCCAGGCGGGGCCCGCCCGGCCCGGATCGCCAGCGCGCCGCCGCCCGAGGCCCGAGGCCGCGTCGCCCGCGCCGCCTTCCGTCCTCTCGTGCACCGGCGCCCGCCGCCCCGCTCCGCCACCGACGCCGGCACCGGCCACCGTCACGGCTGCCACCGGCGTCCGCCGCCCCGTCCACCGGCGCCGGCCACCGTCCTCGCCCGCGCCGCCCGAGGCACTCCCCCGAGCACCGCGCCTCCCCGACCAAGCTCCGGCGAGCTCCGCTTCCTCCGGCGACATCTAGCGGCTTGGCGACCTCGATTCCGGCCGACCTTCCTCGGGAACTGCGCCCTGCTACAGTACCCGGCGAGATCCGATCTGGATTCAAATCCACTGGGTTGACTTTCTACCCCCTAACCCTAATTATTTTGCGTTATTCATCGCCTCGTAACTTTGGATCCATAGCTCCGATTCATGCATATAGCATATCAAAATGTTCGCTCAGAGAGTACATCATTTCATCTCATTGCATCATTTTCATTTGAGTTCATTTTGATGTCCGAAATGCTGTTAGAAGAGTGCTACTTGAGATATTTGTCAGATCTGCTGCTCCATTTAGATATTTGTCATTTTTGCCATGATTATTGTGTGCATGATATGCCCATGAGCTCTACATATGTTTTGTTAAGGGTTTTGCCATCTTTCCAGAGGTGCAACCCATGTATTTTTGTGATGTGTGTGGTGACTAGCACAAGCTTGCAAAGTGGTGCACTTGTTAATGCTGATTTCAGGGACTTAGCATTTCCACTATGACCTTGGTCTGTTTATCTCATTATGGCCATATGTTCATATTGTTTCCTAGTGATCCGTGCCTCTTTTGAGGATGATTAGTAAGGATGTTTTGTTAATCTTGTAGTGCTCTATCCATCCGTGTCTTTGTTTGAAATTATGGAGCACCCTAGCTTGAGTCAATCGAGCTCTACTTTTGCTATTTCGTGAATTTGGGCAGATTGTCTACTTGTTAGCGATTTTGCCGAGGATGTTGTAGTTGATCCGTGCATGCTATGTTATTGTTCTTGCCATGTCTAGCTTGTATAATGTATATCCTTGATGGGTGTATGCTTAGATTGTCATGCCTTGCTCTGTAGTGAGTGCATCGAGCTCGTAAACATGCCTACTTGATATCTGTTTCAGCATGCTCAATTTTTCACTAAGTCTGTGATCTGATTATGTTTTTGCCATGTTCACATGCTTGCAATTGTATTTTCTGATCCCTTTTGGCTCAAGGTCACTAAGGGACTTTTGTTAAGCTCTTTGAGTAGCTCCATGCCATGCTTTACTTTGCGATGTTCAGGTCCTGTAGGATATTGTTTTCATGCTCCAAAGAGTGCTATCTGATCTGAAATTCCAGACAAGTGTTAATTTCACTAAGTCTGAGATCTGTTTGTCAAATGCATTTCTGCCATGCTTGTTTGAACCTGTTAATGGATGAATTGGCCATAGCTCAGTGCTAGTCTTTTGTTAAGCATCATGAATGGATCCCTGCCATGTATTTTGTTGCCATGTTTGAGTGCTGTAGCATGTTCATCTTGATGCATTTAGATGGCTACTTGCTGTAAATTGCAGAACGTGGCCATTTTTGAATCGCTTGCCATTTCCAAACCGTAACTCCGATTCCGGCGTTCTTTATATCGTTTTCAAGCAATTTCATCTCACCTTTCCTGTGGAACACTTGGATTTCAAAGTTTAGGCCAGGTTCAATCATTCCTTTGCAAATCATGCATATGCATCGCATCCCGCATCCCGCATATCATATCATGTTCATGTGTGGGTTGTTTACTATGTTGTGTGCTTCTTTCCGGTGTTTGCCTCTTCAGGTTGGGTCCGGTATCATCGCGTTTTTGAGGACCCGTTCGACTATGTCCGTTTGTCTTCTTCATGTTCTCGTTCTTCTTCCTTGCGGGTTTCAGGCAAGATGATCATACCCTCGAAATCACTTCTATCTTTGCTTGCTAGTTGCTCGCTCTTTTGCTATGCCTATGCTGCGATACCTACCACTTGCTTATCATGCCTCCCATATTGTTGAGCCAAGCCTCTAACCCACCTTGTCCTAGCAAACCATTGTTTGGCTATGTTACCGCTTTGCTCAGCCCCTCTTATAGCGTTGGTAGTTGCAGGTGAAGATTGGAGTTTTGTTCCTTGTTGGAACATGGATATTTTGTTGGGATATCACAATACCTCTTATTTAATTAATGCATCTATATACTTGGTAAAGGGTGGAAGGCTCGGCCTTATGCCTGGTGTTTTTTTCCACTCTTGCCGCCCTAGTTTCCGTCATATCGGTGTTATGTTCCCGGATTTTGCGTTCCTTACACGGTTGGGCCATAATGGGAACCCCTTGACAGTTCGCCTGAATAAAAACTCCTCCAGCAAGGCCCAACATTGGTTTTACCAGTTGCCACCTAGCCTTTTTTCCCTTGGGTTAGGCCAGCCCAAGGGTCATCTTTATTTTAACCCCCCGGGCCAGTGCTTGTCTAAGTGTTGGTCCAAACTAGAGCCCCTTGCAGTGCCACCTCGGGGAAACTCGAGGGCTGGTTTTAGTTGTACGGATTGCTTATCCGGTGTTGCCCTGAGAACGAGATATGTGCAGCTCCCATCAGGATGTCGGCACATCGGGCGGTCTTGCTGGATTTGTTTTAACTTGTCGAAGTGTCTTGAAGAATCGAGGTACCGAGTCTGATCGGAACGTCTCGGGAGGAGGTCTATTCCTTCGTTGACCGTGAGAGCTTGTCATGGGCTAAGTTGGGACACCCCTGCAGGGATTTGAACTTTCGAAAGCCGTGCCCGCGGTTATGGGCAGATGGGAATTTGTTAATGTCCGGTTGTAGATAACTTGAACCTTAACTTAATTAAAATGAATCAACTGCGTGTGTAACCGTGATGGTCTCTTTCCGGTGGAGTCCGGGAAGTGGACACGGTGTTGGAGTTATGTTTGACGTAGGTTGTTCTAGGATCACTTCTTGATCATACTTTTATCGACCGTGCTTTGCCTTCTCTTCTCGCTCTCTTTTGCGTATGTTAGCCACCATATATGCTAGTCGCTTGCTGCAGCTCCACCTCATACCTTTACCTTACCCATAATCTTAAATAGTCTTGATCGCAAGGGTGTGAGACTGCTGAGTCCCCGTGGCTCACAGATACTTCCAAAACCAGTTTGCAGGTGCCGATGAGTCCGTGCAGATGACGCAACCAAGCTCAGGAGGAGCTCGTTGAAGATCTTGTCCTTTGTGTTGTTTCGTTCTATGTTGATCAGTAGTGGAGCCCAGTTGGGGTCGATCGGGGATCTGTGTAGCTTTTGGGGTAGTCTTCTTTTATTTTGGTTCCGTAGTCGGACCTTGATTGTATCTGGATGATGTAATGCTTTATTCATGTATTGTGTGAAGTGGCGATTGTAAGCCAACTATGTACCTCTGTCCCTTATGTATTACATGGGTTGTGTGAAGATTACCTCACTTGCGACATTGCTTTCAATGCGGTTATGCCTCTAAGTCGTGCTTCGACACGTGGGAGATATAGCCGCATCGAGGGCGTTACACCTCATCCAGGAGATGAGCGAACGCATCTTCCCCGCGTTGCCTTCCCCGGCATTGCCCCGTGCTGCCCTGCATTGAGCAGAGCTGCTGCTCGCTTGGACCGCTACCCTGCCAAGACGAAGACTGCCCTGTACCACGTCGCCTCGCTGGATCGTCGAGATCGTCTCGGATTGCGCCAAGTATAGGGGAGGCCTGTGTATTTCCGTTGCTTCATACCCGTTGAATCGTCAAGGCCCTCTGTTCGACTCCATGTACAACTACACGGTGAGACGCCAAGTACCACGACTATAGTCATTGCCCGAGGACATCGAGTACGACTACACAGGACGATGCGCCAAGTACATCTACCCATGACCCAAGAACGTCTACGACCCTTGTACAACGACCGTCACCGAAGACCCGGTTAGCAAAACGTCAAGTACCTATGACCGAAGAACGCCATGTACCTCTCCGAAAAATGAACATGTACCACTACGTCCGGAGACCTCGAACCCGTCAAGTCCGACAACATTTGTGTACAACTACCGCCGACGTGCATGTTGCCAAGTACTCTCTCCGGAATGTCATGTTCGACTACCGATAAACATGTACCACTATCGTCGCCGAGATCGCGACAACCTCCACTGTCAACCCTAGAGCATGAGAGAACGACTACTTCCACTATGAAGGTCCCGAGAATGTCTACTTCCCCTTCTCCGCTGCGAACTTGATCCGTTCCAATAATGCACGCTCCAAAAGGTATAACCGCCGAGACGACCGCCCGTGAACTAATTCATGTGTGATGTATGAGATGCTCGTGCTTGCTCCGTGCTCGAATTGTCGATGCACGTTGCCCCTCTTTTGCCTTATTACCATCGACTCGTGGGACACCCGGTATCCGGGAGCGCCCCACCATCTTTTGCACGCATCCGCACACTTCTCCTTTGCATCGATATCTCAATCGAGTTACAGGAATGTTGCCATGGCACCATTTTCATTATCGTTGCCGTGGCACCCCTTTCCTTTCCACCACGGTGACAAATGCTTCATATTTCTCTTGTCAAACTTTTAATAAAAATTGCATAAACTTGCACATGTCATCCGCATCATGATAACAACAATTAAAATATTTAAATTGTTGTTTGCATTAAATTGCTAAATGCTCATGAGAATTTTAACGGACTTGTTGCTTGTTGTTCCGGCCTCATTTAAACTTGCCTAGATAGGTAGTTATCTTATGCTTCACCTCTTGCCATGCTAACAACATTTAATATTGTTGGGTACATAAACGAGATCGAACTAAATAACTTGTCGTGGTGTTTCTTCAATATGCAACAGAGTTGCATATTGAGCTCCACTTAATTTGTAGGATTGCTTGTGCACTTTGCCATGCCATGTATCTTTAAACCGGACATGCATCATACTTGATTGTGCATCATGCCATATTCATGTGGTGGTTGTTTACTCTGTGGTTTGCTTCTTTCTGGTGTTGCTTCTTCGGGTTGGTTCTGTTGGAAATATGCCCCTAGAGGCAATAATAAATTGGTTATTATTATATTTCCTTGTTCATGATAATCGTTTATTATCCATGCTAGAATTGTATTGATAGGAAACTCAGATACATGTGTGGATACATAGACAACACCATGTCCCTAGTAAGCCTCTAGTTGACTAGCTCGTTGATCAATAGATGGTTACGGTTTCCTGACCATGGACATTGGATGTCGTTGATAACGGGATCACATCATTAGGAGAATGATGTGATGGACAAGACCCAATCCTAAGCCTAGCACAAGATCGTGTAGTTCGTATGCTAAAGCTTTTCTAATGTCAAGTATCATTTCCTTAGACCATGAGATTGTGCAACTCCCGGATACCGTAGGAGTGCTTTGGGTGTGCCAAACGTCACAACATAACTGGGTGGCTATAAAGGTACACTACAGGTATCTCCGAAAGTGTCTGTTGGGTTGGCACGAATCGAGACTGGGATTTGTCACTCCGTGTAAACGGAGAGGTATCTCTGGGCCCACTCGGTAGGACATCATCATAATGTGCACAATGTGACCAAGGAGTTGATCACGGGATGATGTGTTACGGAACGAGTAAAGAGACTTGCCGGTAACGAGATTGAACAAGGTATCGGGATACCGACGATCGAATCTCGGGCAAGTACTATACCGCTAGACAAAGGGAATTGAATACGGGATTGATTGAATCCTCGACATCGTGGTTCATCCGATGAGATCATCGTGGAACATGTGGGAGCCAACATGGGTATCCAGATCCCGCTGTTGGTTATTGGCCGGAGAGTTGTCTCGATCATGTCTGCATGGTTCCTGAACCCGTAGGGTCTACACACTTAAGCTTTGATGACGCTAGGGTTATTAGGAATACTTGTATGTGATTACCGAATGTTGTTCGGAGTCCCGGATGAGATCCCGGACGTCACGAGGAGTTCCGGAATGGTCCGGAGATAAAGATTTATATATGGAAAGTTGTTGTTCGGGTTCCGGGAAAAGTTCGGTTTTTTCCGGTATTGTACCGGGAAGCTTCCGGAAGGTTCCGGAGGATTCCGGAGGGGTCTGGAGGTCCGGAAAATGTTCCACCATGTTCAATACAGCAGCATGGGCTGTAGGGGGGCGCCCTAACCTTAATGGGCCAAGGGCACCAGCCCCCCCAAGGCCCATGCACATGGGAGAGGGGAAACCCTAAAGGGGAGGGCCTCCACTTGACTTGGGAGGCAGTCCTCCCCCCTTTGGCCGCCGCCCCAACCCTAGATGGGATCTAGGGGACCGTCCCCCCTCTCTCCCCACCTATAAATAGTGGAAGGGTGGGAGGGCGGCCACACCCTTGAACCTGGCGCAGCCCCTCCCCTCCAATACCTCTCCTCCTCCGCGTGAGCTTGGCGAAGCCCTGCCGGAGAACTGCCACTCCATCACCACCACGCTGTCGTGATGCTGTTGGACTCTCTTCCTCAACCTCTCCCTCCTCCTTGCTAGATCAAGGCATGGGAGACGTCTCCCTTCCGTACGTGTGTTGAACGCGGAGGTGCCATCCGTTCGGTGCTAGGATCATCGGTGATTTGGATCACGACGAGTACGACTCCATCAACCCCGTTCACTTGAACGCTTCCGCTTAGTGATCTACAAGGGTATGTAGATGCACTCTCCTTCCCCTCGTTGCTAGACTACTCCATAGATTGATCTTGGTGATGCGTAGAAAATTTTGAATTTCTTCTACATAACCCAACAGTGGCATCATGAGCTAGGTCTATGCGTAGTTTCTATGCATGAGTAGAACACAAAGCAGTTGTGGGCATCGATATTGTCAATTTACTTGCCGTTACTAGTCTTATCTTGATTCGGCGGCATTCTGGGGTGAAGCGGCCCGGACCGACCTTACACGTACGCTTACGTGAGACTGGTTCCACCGACTGACATGCACTAGTTGCATAAGGTGGCTAGCGGGTGTCTGTCTCTCCCACTTTAGTCGGATGGGATTCGATGAAAAGGGTCCTTAGGAAGGGTAAATAGAAATTGGCATATCACATTGTGGTTTTGGCGTAGATAAGAAACATTCTTGCTAGAAACCTATAGCAGCCACGTAAAAACTTGCAACAACAATTAGAGGACGTCTAACTTGTTTTTGCAGCATATGCCTTGTGATGTGATATGGCCAAAAGGATGTGATGAATGATATATGTGATGTCTGAGATTGATCATGTTCTTGTAATAGGAATCACGACTTGCATGTCGATGAGTATGACAACCGGTAGGAGCCATATGAGTTGTCTTAATTTATTTATGACCTGCGTATCAACATAAACGTCATGTAATTACTTTACTTTATTGCTAAAGCGTTAGCCATAGTAGTAGAAGTAATAGATGACAAGACAAATTCAAGAAAACACGATGATGGAGGTCATGATGATGGAGATCATGGTGTCATGCCGGTGACAACGATGATCATGGAGCCCGTCATAAGGAGCAAAATGATATTGGCCATATCATGTCACTATTTGATTGCATGTGATGTTTATCATGTTTTACATCTTATTTGCTTAAGAACGATGGTAGCTTAAATAAGATGATCCCTCGCAATAATTTCAAGAAAAGTGTTCCCCCAAACTGTGCACCGTTGCGAAGGTTCGTTGTTTCGAAGCACCACGTGATGATCGGGTGTGATAGATTCTAACGTTCGAATACAACGGGTGTTGACGAGCCTAGCATGTACAGACATGGCCTCGGGACACATGCGAAACACTTAGGTTGACTTGACGAGCCTAGCATGTACAGACATGGCCTTAGAACACGGAAGACCGAAAGGTCGAACATGAGTCATATAGAAGATACGATCAACATGAGATGTTCACCGTTGATGACTAGTCCGTCTCACGTGATGATCGGACATGGCCTAGTCGATTCGGATCATGTTTCACTTAGATGACTAGAGGGATGTCTATCTGAGTGGGAGTTCATTAAATAATTTGATTAGATGAACTCAATTATCATGAACATAGTCTAAATTGTCTTTGCAAATATATTGTAGATAAATAGCTCACGTTGTAGCTCCCTGTTTCAATACGCGAGAAAGATTAAGTTGAAAGATATTGTAAGCAATGATGCGGACTAGGTCCGTAGTCCGAGGAGTGTCCTCACTGCTACACAGAAGGCTTACGTCTTTGATGCACCGCTCGATGTGCAAACCCCTACAACGTCGTCTGTGGATGTTGTGAACACCTGACAAACACATCCTGATGACTACTTGATAGTTTAGTGCACCATACTTTACGGCTTAGAATCGGGATTCCAATGACGTTTTGAACGCCATAGAACATATGAGATGTTTCAAGAGCTGAAATTGGGATTTCAGGCTCATGCCCGTGTTGAGAGGTGTGAGACCTCTGACAAGTTCTTTAGCCAACAAGATGGAGGAGAATAGCTCAGCTAGTGAGCATGTGCTCAGAATGTCTGGGTGCTACAATCACTTAAATCAAGTGGGAGTTAAACTTCCAGATAGGATAGTGATTGATAGAGTTCTCTAGCCACTATCACTAAGCTACTAGATCTTCGTGATGAACTATGAGATGCAAGGGATGGAGTTGATCTCGGAGCTGTTCACGGTGCTTAAGACCGCAAAAGGTAGAAATCAAGAAGGAGCATCAAGTGTTGATGGTTTGACAAGACCACTGGTTTCAAGAAGGGCAAGGGCTAGAAGGGAAACTTCATGGATGGCAAACCAGTTGCCGCTCCAGTGAAGGAACCCAAGGTTGAACCCAAACCCGAGACTAAGTGCTTCTATTGTAAGGGGAACGGTCACTGGTAGCAGAATTACCCCAAATGCATGGTAGATAAGAAGGCTGGCAACTTCAACAAAATTTATACGTGTTATTAATGTGTACCTCACTAGAACTCCTGGTAGCACCTGGGTATTGGATACCGGTTCAGTTACTATTATTGGTGACTTGAAGCAAAAGCTACGGACTAAATGGAGACTGGCTAAGGGCGAGGTGACGATGTGTGTTGGAAGTGTTTCCAAAGTTGATGAGATCACCATCGCACGCTCCATCTGCCTTCGGGATTAGTATTGAACCTAGATAAATGTTATCAGGTGTCTACGTTGAGCATGAATATGATTAGATCATGTTCATTGCAATACGGTTATTCATTTAAGTTAGAGAATAATGGTTATTTTGTTTACATGAATAATACCTTTCATGGTCATGCACCCTATGTGAATGGTTCATTGAATCTCGGTCGTAGTAATACACATGTTCATGCCAAAAGATGTAGAGTTAATAACGATAGTACCACTTTCTTGTGGCACTGTCGCTTAGGTCATATTGGCATAAGATGCATGAAGAAACTCCATGTCGATGGATGTTTGGAGTCACTTGATTTTGAATTACTTGACACATGCGAGCCATGCCTCATGGGCAGGATGACTAAGACCCCGTTTTCAGGTACAATGAAACGGGCAAGTGACTTGTTGGAAATCATGCATGCTGATGCGTGTGATCCAATGAGAATTGAAGCGTGCGGTGGATATCGCTATTTTCTCATCTTCACTAACGATTTGGGTAGATATAGGTATATCTACTTAATGAAGCACAAGTCTAAAACGTTTGAAAAGTTCAAGAGATTTCAGAGTGAAGTTAAGAATCATCATAACAATAAGATCATGTTCCTACGATCTGATCAAAAGGGGATTTTCTGAGTTATGAGTTTGGCAATCACCTAAGACATTGTGGAATTGTTTCAGAGTTGAAGCCACCTGGAACACCACAAGGTAATGGTGTGTCCGAACGTCGTAATCGAACCCTATGAGATATGGTGCGATCTATGATGTCTCTTACCAATCTACCGTTTTCATTGTGAGGTTATGCGTTAGAGACAGCTGCATTCACTTTAGATAGGACACCATTTAAGTCCGTTGAAACAACGTCGTGTGAACATTGGTTTGGTAAGAAACCGAAGTTGTCGTTTCTTAATGTTTGGGGATGCGATGCTTAGGGCTTCAGCCGGAGAAGCTCGAACCCAAAGCAGACAAACACATCTTCATAGGATACCCAAGGGTGACAGCTGGGTATACCTTCTATCTTAGATCCGAGGGCAAATTGTTTGTCGCTAAGAACGGGTCCTTTCTCGAGAAGGAGTTTCTCTCGAAAGAATTGAGTGGGAGGAAGATATAACTTGATGAGGTTGTCGAACCTTTACTTCAACCAGAGAGTGATGCAACACAGAAAGATGTTTTCTGTGGCGCCTACGTCTGTTGAATAGGAAGTTAATGATAGTGATCATGAAGCTTCGGATCAAGTTGCTATCAAACCTCGTAGGTCGACAAGGATATGTACTACTCCTAAGTGGTACGGTAATCCTGTCTTAGATATCATGTTGTTAGACAACAATGAACCTACGAGCTATGGAGAAGCGATGGTGGGCCCGTATTCCGAAAAATGGTTAGAAGCCATGAAATCCGAGATAGGATCCATATATCAGAACAAAGTATGGACTTTGGTGGACTTTCCCGATGATCGGCAAGCCATTGAGATAAATGGATCTTTAAGAAGAAGACGGACGTGGGCGGTAATGTTACCGTCTATGAAGCTCTACTTGTGGGAAAGAGTCTTTTCACAAGTTCAAGGAGTTGACTACGATGAGAATTTCTCACCCGTAGCGATGCTTAAGTCCGTCGGAATCATGTTAGCATTAGCTGTATTTTTCGATTATGAAATCTGACAGATGGATGTCAAAACGAGTTTTCTTACCAGTTTTCGTAAGAAAAGTTGTATGTGATACAATAAAAGGTTTTGTCGATCCTAAGGATGCTAAAAGGTATGCTGGCTCCAGCAATCCTTCTATGGACTAGAGCAAGCATCTCGGAATCGGAGTATATGTTTTTGATGGAGTGATCAAAGCTTTTAGGTTTATACAATTTTTGTTAGAAACTTGTATTTACAAGAAAGTGAGTGGGAGCACTACAACATTTCTGATAAGTATATGTGGATGACATATTGTTGATTTGAAATGATGTAGAATTTCTGGAAAGCATAAATGGTTGTTTGAAGAGTGATTTTCAAAGGAAGACCTGGATAAAGCTGCTTACATATTGGGCATCAAGATCTATAGAAATAGATCAAGACGTCTGATGATACTTTCAAAGAACGCACACCTTGACATGTTTTTGAAGGAGTTCAAAATAGATCAGTCAAAGAAGGGGTTCTTACCTGAGTTGTAAGGTGTGAAGTTGAATAAGACTCAAAGCTTGACCACGGCAGAAGAAAGAAGAAGGACGAAGGTCGTCCCCTATGCTCTTGTCATAGGCTCTATACAATATTCCATGCTAAAGTACCGCACCTAATGTGTGCCTTGCCACATGTCAGGCAAGAGGGTACAAAGGTGATCTAGGAGTGGATCACCAGATAGTAGTCAAAATTATCCTTAGAGGAATAAGGAAATGTTTCTCGGTTATGGAGGTGATAAAGAGTTCGACATAAAGAGTTACGTTGATGCAAGCTTAACACCTATCCGGATAGCTCTGAGTATAGATACCAGATACGTATAATGGAGCAATAATTTGGAATAGCTACAAGTGGAACATGGTAGCAGCATCTACGATATAAAGTTTTGCCAAATACATAGGGATCTGAATATGGCAAGACCCGTTGACTACAACCTCTCTCACAAGCATAACATGATCAAACCCAGAACTCATTGAGTGTTAACCACATAGTGATGTGAACTAGATTATTGAGTCTAGTAAACTCTTTGGATGTTGGTCACATAGCGATGTGACCTGTGAGTGTTAATCACATGGCGATGTGAACTAGATTATTGACTCTAGTGCAAGTGGGAGACTGTTGGAAATATGCCCTAGAGGCAATAATAAATTGGTTATTATTATATTTCATTGTTCATGATAACCGTTTATTATCCATGCTAGAATTGTATTGATAGGAAACTCAGATACATGCATGGATACATAGACAACACCATGTCCCTAGTAAGCCTCTAGTTGACTAGCTCGTTGATCAATAGATGGTTAGGGTTTCCTGACCATGGACATTGGATGTCGTTGATAATGGGATCACATCATTAGGAGAATGATGTGATGGACAAGACCCAATCCTAAGCCTAGCACAAGATCGTGTAGTTCGTTTGCTAAAGCTTTTCTAATGTCAAGTATCATTTCCTTAGACCATGAGATTGTGCAACTCCTGGATACCGTAGGAGTGCTTTGGCGTGTTCTAGCACATCAAGCAAACGATTTCGAAAAGATTACAGTTCATAGTAAAGGAATCTGGTACTCTAACACGTTGAGGACCTATGGCATCCTCACGAAACCCACACGGTTTGCAGTGTTGTATTGACCCACCGATATTTCCATGTGATTTCCATAGAGGTTTTCACAGACAACCCAACGGTGCTTAGCTCTGGCCCTAAAACAGTGAGGCACATTTGCCTCTCCATAGAGACCCGGGTGAGCCATCCTGTAGTAGTATTACACGTGTTACACTGGTTCCTCAACTAGTGCCCTACTACACAATGCCTTGCTCATTTCTCTGAACGGCCATTGCTCTAACTTGTTCCATAGCCCTATGGCTGCTAGCTTAGAGCCCGTTCATGATATGGCGATCTGTTTCCCTTAACTTATGCCCTAACTAACTTAGGAGCTGTAGCACCAAGTAGGCTACTCTAGTAGCACCTTGTACACCCTCGGTTGTACCCATAGGTCTAGGGCGACAACCAATAACCGGCCTCTCAACAGAGCTAGTACAGACGTACCAAGGACTTGGGCATCCCAGATGTGTGAATTCGAAACTACTGCGATCCCAATAATCCTTATGAACATACACTAATGGCTTACAACAAGCCTCAGGGCCTACTCTAGGGCCTGCAGTGCTCCTCAAGGCCTTACCAGGCCTCTATTTCTAAATATATACCTTTCAACAACAAGCCCAAGGCCCTTTAAGTTCGGTTTTTTCCGGTATTGTACCGGGAAGCTTCCGGAAGGTTCCAGAGGATTCCGGAGGAGTCCGGAGGTCCAGAAAATGTTCCACCATGTCTAATACAGCAGCATGGGCTGTAGGGGGGCACCCTAACCTTAATGGGCCAAGGGCACCAGCCCCCCCAAGGCCCATGCGCATGGGAGAGGGGAAACCCTAAAGGGGAGGGCCTCCACTTGACTTGGGAGGCACTCCTCCCCCCTTTGGCCGCCGCCCCAACCCTAGATGGGATCTAGGGGGCCGACCCCCCTCTCTGCCCACCTATAAATAGTGGAGGGGTGGGAGGGCGGCCACACCCTTGAACCTGGCGCAGCCCCTCCCCTCCAATACCTCTCCTCCTCCGCGTGAGCTTGGCGAAGCCCTGCCGGAGAACTGCCACTCCATCACCACCACACCGTCGTGCTGCTGTTGGACTCTCTTCCTCAACCTCTCCCTCCTCCTTGCTGGATCAAGGCATGGGAGACGTCTCCATTCCGTACGTGTGTTGAACGCGGAGGTGAAAGTGCGTTATATCGACTAGAGGGGGGGGGGTGAATAGGCGATTTTTATGTAAGTCTTCAAAACGTGGAAGTTATGAAGACAAATGATAGAAATAAACCTATTACCCCGCAGCGGAAGGTAGACTACACTAGGCAAGCCATAGTCAAGTATTCAATAGAGTGAAAGCGCAATGACTAATAGCATCAATGTAGTAAGGATCAGGTAGGAAGATATTGTGAAGCCACACAGAACACGCAGTCACTCAGTGAAGACAAAAGATAGTGCGAACATACAATGACTTCACAAGGAGTAACAGTAAGTAAAGGGAAGGGAAGATGAAACCAGTGACTCGCTGAAGACAATGATTTGTTGGACCAGTTCCAGTTGCTGTGACAACTGTACGTCTGGTTAGGGCGGCTAGGTATTTAAACCTTAGGACACAGAGTCCCGGACACCCAGTCCTGAACACGCAGCTCAGGACACCCAGTCCTCACCGTATTCCCCTTGAGCTAAGGTCACACAGACCTTGCCCAATCACTCTGGTAAGTCTTCAAGGTAGACTCCCAAACCTTCACATAATTTGTTCACCGGCAATCCACAATGTCTCTTGGATGCTCAGAACGCGACGCCTAACCGGCTGGAGGATGCACAGTCCTCAAGTGTAATAAGTCTTCAGATCACACAGACAAAAAGACTTAAGTGATGCCTAATTCTCTTTGGCTATGGGTGGTTAGGGCTTTATCCTCGCAAGGAATTCTCTCTCAAAGGCTTCGAGGTGGGTTGCTCTCAAACGACAAAAGCCGTACTCTGAATCTGAGCAGCCAACCGTTTATGGTTGTAGGGGGTGGGCTATTTATAGCCACTTGGCAACCCGACCTGATTTGTCCGAAATGACCTTGGGTCATTAAGGAACTGACACGTGTTCCAACGGTCAGATTTCAAACTCACACGGCAACTTTACTTGGGCTTCAAGCAAAGCTGACTTGCCTGACTCCGGACAAGATTCGCTCTCAAAGTCTTCACTCGAAGACATAGGTTTTGTTTAAGCATCACTTCAGTCATTCTGACTGGTTCTCTTGGACCCCACTTAACAGTATGGTGGTTCCTATGACTCAATACAGAAGAAAGAGAACTACGAAAGATCTAAGTCTTCGAGCTCCATAGGCTTCATGTGGTGTCTTCTCTTGTCATAGTCTTCAATGTGAATATCTTCATATACCACCTTTGACTTCAATGTCTTCATACATTTTTAGGGGTCATCTCTGGTAGGAAAACCGAATCAACGAGGGACTTCTACCTGTGTTATCCTGCAATTCTCACAAACACATTAGTCCCTCAACTAGGTTTGTCGTCAATACTCCAAAACCAACTAGGGGTGGCACTAGATGCACTTACAATATCCCCCTTTTTGGTGATTGATGACAAACTAGTTGAAGTTTTCAACGGGGAATATAATCTGTGAAATTGTAAAGGATAAGGAATTGTCTTCATAAGTTGCAAGGGCTCCCCCTGAAGATGTGCATATAAGTAATTTGCTTTTGGAATGCAAATGCACATGGCAGGTTGTACTTGTGGAGATCCACTTCAACTTATGATGACAATCCACTATGCATGTGAAAGTATATGAAGATAATGACATGCATAATGTAAAATGGACGTCTGCAAAATGATCTAAGTGCGGAATTTATCGTCGCACATGAGGAATTTATCATCGCAACACAAGGTGGCAGATAAGTAGCAGACGACCATCGAGTTTAAGTGTTACAACTCAAAGAACCAAATGTAGCAAAACGAGAGTTGTAAGCACAAAGCAAAATATAAAGCACCCGCCCATATGGACCCGCTGGAAGACTATCAACCTCATATGCTTCTCCCCCTTTTGTCAGTAAGGACCAAAAAGGTTTGAAGACATAGAGCATCTACTCGTTCCCATGAGGAGTAGGTGAAGCAGCAGGGTCGTTGGTGGTGTTTGGCGGTGCTGAAGAGCTTGGAGCAGAGTCGAAGTGTGCTGAAGGAGGTGGCGGTGACGTAGCATCGTCTTCATCCTCGATCACTCTGGCATTCACAGTTGCAACAGAGGAAGAGAACTCAGAGTCTTCAAGGGATGGAGTTCATCGCAGCACTGCCCTTCGAGGAGGTGTGGAGTCAAACTTGAATCGCTCAGTGAAGCCATCCTCTTGAAGATCATCTTCAGAACACATCAGCGTTAGCCCTTTCCATGTGCGGCGGGAGGTTTCATGGGCAACAAAAGCATTCTTGGTGGCAAGATTGCGAATGCGATTAACATCCACCAAGAGGCTTTGCATCTGACGCTTCAGCCAGTCATGATGCCTATCCTGTTTCTGATGAAGAGCCACAAGAAGCTCTCGGTCGTTAAGAACACAAGTGCGCTTCTTGGGTCGTGGAGCAGTTGTACTATTAGTGGCTCCAGTGAGAGCAGGATGCGGTGCACGTGTAGTGCCAGCCAAAGGATACACACGAGTTACGGCTTCCACACCTTCAATGTTCCGAGTGAAACTTTGATGCTCTGCATTCTGAAGACTGAGAGGTTCCTTGGTAGGCTCAGGATAGATGGCTTCAATAGACATATCCACATCAGGCAAAAAGATCCGATGGTTGCGGGCCGAGGGCTGATATGAGATAGCGGAGTGAAGTTTGATCAGCCGCATCACCCAAGGGGCGTAGAACTTCAAACTAAACAGATCAGAGCCAGATGCAGCAAGTTGGCGAATGAAGAAATCCTGTGTATTGAAGTATTTTCCATGAAGAATGTAGAAGACCAAAGTCTTCATTGCACCTTCCAGCTTGGCATGGGGAGAATGTCCTTTGATTGGCCAGAGAGTTCGCCTTATGATGTGATAAATGGTTCTTGGCAGATACTCAAGGTCTTCAACGAAGAACTCCGTGGGATAAGCAGCATCTTGGGGCAATGTCTTCATCATACTGAGCATCTGACTCATATTAGGTTCAGTCTTCCGAAAGATGCTCTCAATAGCTTCACTATGAAGCTGACAGCCATGCTCATAGAGATCGCCAGGAGTGGGCAAACCAGTGAGCTCAATGATGTCAAAGGCTTTGGCTTCGTGATGAACGTTTCCTATCATCCACTCCAGGACCCAAGTCTTCGGATCTCTGCTATACCAGCGGATGTGAAGTGTGGCATAGAATTGGAGCAGCAACTCTTCATTCCAATGCTGTTGGTCAGTGACAAACGGCAGCAGTCCAACCTCTTTGAAGCAATCCAGAGCTTCTTCCAGACAGGGCAGACCAGCTATTGCTTCAATGTCAAGGCGCTTGTGTGGGAAGATGCGACCTTGGTTGTAAAGAACGCATGAGTAATAGCTTCGCTGCGGATAACTCCAGAACCGATCAGATGATATTCTTTCCCTGGAGTAGGGGTTCCTGGAGCTGTTGAAGAATGTGTTGTCTGCTCTGAAGCCATTGATATTGAAGGAGCCAGGTGCTGATGCAGGACCTGGGAACCTTGGCAATCTTGGGATTGGCTTCTGTACCTGAGGCCTGTGCTCAACATGATAGTCGAACTGGGGACCGGCAGCAGACTCAGGAACAAAAGTGGCGGGATCAGTGGCTTCGCTGACTTCTAGTGCTTTTGTTGGTGAGTGCTCCACATTAGCTTCAGCCATGACAGCGTCAGTGGCTTCAGTGGTGTTGGTGGTGGCAGCCTCAAGATGTTCAATCTCCACTTGACGAGCAGGAGGATCGGTCACGATCACGTTCTCCTCGAGAACCGCTTCTTGGTGGGACAGGGGAGTGGCAACTTGTGGGACTTCTTCTTCCGCGGCTGATGCAGCCGGATTGTCTTCAGCAGAGACTTGAGGCCTTGGACCTTTGCGAAGCCTGCGCAATGCGGTGATGCCTATGGAGTTGCTGTTGGCTGGGCCTCAAGGTCTTCATTCTCTTGTGGGCGATCCGCCCATGAAGCATCCTGTGCAATTGGCGTCAGTGGACGACCAATGCTGATGAGTTCGCTGTGCGTTAGCACAGGCGATGATACCTGTTGGTGTTCTAGCTGAGGAAGGGCTGCATCATCTTAAACATGGTCATGATGACCAATGTTTTCAGCAGCAATGGGATCAGCTGCTGGAAAGTCTTCAGCTTCACAAGCCTCTGTGAAAGCAGGCTCATGGACAGTCAGTTGACGTTCTTGTGGATCGGCGTTGGGGTGAACCATGGAAATGGGTTCAACAATCAAGGGCTCTGTGGGAGCAGCCCGTTCCTTCTTGGTCATTCTTTTCTTCTTGGCGGGGGCAGTAGCAGAGGCTTCAGGATGTTTTCTCTTCCTTGCTCCAGCCTCAGCAGTCCTGGTCTTCTTCAGTTCTGAAGCGGTTGACCTGACCTTTGGCTTCGGGCCAGTCATGCTAGTTGGGAAGACAAGGGGATCTGCCTCCTACCTTGGTGCTTCAGGTTCAGCCATAGCGGGCTTCTTTTGCTTCTTGGCAGCCATCCTGGGGTCGATGCCAGGACGCCCAAGGGCCTTGCGCTTCTCAGCCTCATTGTAGGCTTGCACACACCTATCATCCATGACCTTCATGCGCTCACGAGAACCCTGAGCTTCTGCACGTTTCTTTAGAAAGGCTTCCTTGAGCTCGTGCAGCATAACCTTGAAATTCTTCACGTCTTGCACGCTGAGCTTGGCCATATGCTTCTTGAATTGAGATTTCTCAAAGTCAATCTTCTGCTTCAGTTCAACAATGCGCTGGGCGATAGCTAACTCTGAAGCAATGGCGCCATGGAAGGCGACACTGAGGCCAATGGGTAGTTGGAGATCGTCGAAGCTGATGTTTGGCGTGTCAAACCATTCATCAATGAAGTTGTGGATGATTGTTACATCAAAGAGAGGCAGATCATTGAAGATTTCTGCTTCTTCTTTGCTCTTGATGAGTTTCTCAAGAGCGTCATCTGCAAGATCTTCATCACTTGACAGATCAATGGCATCATTGCGCAGAATGGCAGCCGCTGTTAGCTCTTGGCCGGTGTGTGGTAGAGGCATCTTGACCTTCTGGGGCTTGGAGATGCGTGATAAATCTTCGGACTGCACACTGTCTTCAGGAGGTGCAGTTGCCAGTGGCTTCGCCCATGAGATTTTTGGTGAAGGGGCAGGCTTTGAAGCTTTAGGCTTCTTCAACTTCTTTGGCTTCGGCGCTGCAGGCGCTTCATCTGATTCAGCGTCAGCTGCAGGCTCATTCACTGCAGTCCCTTGAACCAAGATATGGGTGATGAGGCCTTCAAGGTTGTAGAAAGGACCGACGACATTGGGTTCTGCATCTCGTGTGCCATCAGCCCTTGGAGCTGAGGGACCAGGGTTGAAGTCTAGTCCCAATGTCTTCTTGTTTTGCTTCGCTGAGTTCTGGGCAAACTGGAAGTTGCGCTTGAACAGAATGTCATCACGACACCATAGTAGTGATGATGGGTGTGCATCAACAGGCTATGGCCCACGGACCATGCAGGGATAGACGCCTTGTTCAATGGCTTCATCTCTGGACCTGGGTTGAAGATTCTTGTATAGGATGTCTCCCCACGGTCTCTTGATGGCATTTTTCTCAGCATATTCCTGGGTTACAAATCGGTATTTGAACCATTGTTCTGCCCAATATCTTCAAATCCATTGGATTCGGGTCTTGCGCTGATTGTAATCCTCTTCAGGATCTGTCTTGTACAGTTCTGAGAGGTCATCTGGCAGATCTCTAGATGTTTCTCCACGACGCTTTCTGCCACCCTTCCTTGCTGATTTCTCTGAAGCCATGAACTTTAAACTGAAAGGCTTCAACACGTTCAAAGGCTTCAAAGATTTTCGCTTGCTGGACAAACAGGAACTTGCTTCAGGAGAATTTATATGATGCTGTAAGAATTTTGCAAATGAATGCAGACTATGAGAACCAAGGGATTCTCCCACGGACATGTACCTGTGACAGCATTAAGGTGCGAGGGAAAGGGAAGAGGTCATATGCATTCTCAGAAGATTTTGAATATAAATCAGTTTAGAAGACATTGACCTCATCGTGCGAAGACATTCACTCATAGATAAGGAGTTGGTTCCAGATTTGTACGAATCCAGAGATCAGTACAAGTGAGGAATCTAACTACTTTGTGAAGCATAAGTGAATATACTAGGCATGTTATGAGATGCAGTATGAGAGAGATCTAACTTGTGTGAATAGAAACTGCTTGTGGTAGAAAGTGACAAAGCCATAG
The DNA here is from genome assembly GCF_003073215.2 of Triticum urartu. NCBI lineage: Eukaryota > Viridiplantae > Streptophyta > Magnoliopsida > Poales > Poaceae > Triticum > Triticum urartu. The sequence continues at coordinate 165,418,091 of NC_053022.1, read as the reverse complement.
GATCAACGGTGCCGTAAAAAGGAAGTTTTATTTACCACACTAAGAACTGCTAGATGGAGTGGAAGATGAGGCCGAGCAGTTCGATCTTCCGTGCCCTAACTTGGCGACGGAGGACACCTATGGCGACGGCGGAGAGGACGATGTCCGCGGTCGGCGTGAAGACGGTGTCGGAGAGGTTGCGGCCGCGAAGCGCTTCGTCGCCGGCGTCGTCGAGGGCTAGCGGTGGCGCTAGGGTTCGTGCGAGAGTGGAAGAAGAGATAATGACCGCCGTGAAGTGTGTATTTATAGGTACAGGGGCGGCACTGCGTTATTACACAGGTGCCCCTGGCGATTCGCATCTGAGGAACACGTGGCCATCATGCAGAATTTTGGGGTTTGTTCCACGTCCCACGCACGCCTGGATTGTCGGGTGGTCGTTCCTACTTCTCCGGGTTTCATGTGGAGGAATGAGCATTGAAGGTGGACATAAGGTTTGTCTTTGTATCTTCTGCTGACAAGGACGCAGAGAAGACATTCGACAGTTTCAATAGAATGCATATGATTTGGAGAGATAGAGTTTGACATAGATAGCATAGAGAGTTTAGGGTCCGATCACATTCACTTAGTTCAAAATATTCAACAAGAAGACATAGCTATAAGTGAATGCTGTAGAGGACAGAACACTAGTATATATATATAATCAACATAGTGAAGATAATCATGAAGACATGTTGAGATTGAAGCCAAACCAAATGTGAAGACATAGCAAGGTAATGCCATGAGTGAAACACTTCAAAGTAGAACATTTGGTGGTGGCATTACCCACCGTATAGGAAGTATTAGAACCAGACACGGCGCACAATTATAGTGGCGCTCCGAAGTCAAATTCCACATTAATGTATTCACACTTAGAATGTATGTCTTCATTGATTGAAGATATACTTTACTCAATATGCATAAGGGTTAGGATGTGTGCCTGATCACAGGACATTTGAGGATTCCAGGATATTTAGCTCACACCGTAACTTGCAAAATCTCTTCTCATCCAAGGGCTTGGTGAAGATATCTGCCAATTGCTCTTCAGTGTTGACGTGTATGATATCAATATCTTCCTTCACAACATGATCTCTGAGAAAGTGACGACGAATTTCAATGTGCTTTGTCTTCGAGTGCTGAACTGGGTTGTTGGCAATCTTGATGGCGCTTTCGTTGTCGCAGTAGAGTGGCACTTGCTTCAGATGAATGCCATAGTCTTTGAGCGTTTGCTTCATCCACAGAAGCTGAGCGCAGCAAGATCCAGCAGCAATGTATTCAGATTCAGCAGTGGAGAGAGATACACAGTTCTGCTTCTTTGAAGACCAACATGCAAGTGATCGTCCCAGAAAGTGACATGTGCTTGATGTAGACTTGTGATCAACTTTGTCACCAGCATAATCAGCATCCGAGAATCCAACCAGATCAAACTCTGAGCCCTTTGGATACCATAATCCTAGAGTTGGGGTGTGAGCCAAATATCGAAGAATTCGCTTCACAGCTAAGTGATGCGACCCCTTTGGTGCCGCCTGAAATCGAGCACACATGCAAACACTAAGCATAATATCTGGCCTAGATGCACATAGATAAAGTAAAGAACCAATCATGGAGCGGTATACCTTTTGATCGAACTCTTTACCATTGTCATCAGGACCCAGATGATGCTTGGCTGGCATTGGCGTCGTGAAGCCTTTGCAGTCTTGCATACCGAACTTCTTCAGGCAATCTTTGAGATACTTCTCTTGAGATATGAAGATGTCGTTGCGTTGCTGTCGTATTTGAAGAACGAGAAAGAACTTCAGCTCTCCCATCATAGACATTTGATATTGCTCTTGCATCATATATCCAAACTCTTCACTATACTTCTGATTGGTGCAGCCGAAGATAATGTCATCCACATATATTTGGCACACAAACAGTTCACCATCATATGTCTTCGTGAAGAGAGTGGGGTCGAGAGAACCAGGTATGAAGCCTTTGCTCTTCAGGAAGTATTTGAGTGTGTCATACCAGGCCCGAGGGGCTTGTTTGAGGCCATACAGTGCCTTGTTGAGCTTGTATACCATGTCAGGATGTTTTGGATCTTCAAAGCCAGGAGGTTGTGCAACATACACTTCTTGTTCAATCTTGCCATTGAGGAAGGCTCTCTTCACATCCATTTGATAAAGAAGTATGTTGTGATGATTTGCATAGGCCAGCACTATGCGTATGGCTTCAAGTCTAGCCACAGGAGCAAATGTTTCATCAAAGTCAATGCCTTCCACTTGAGTATATCCTTGAGCAACGAGACGAGCTTTGTTTCTGACAACTTGACCAGGCTCATCTTGCTTGTTGCGGTATATCCATTTGGTGCCTATTATGTTGTGCTTCCGAGGATCAGGACGCTTGACCAGTTCCCATACATTATTCAGCTCAAACTGTTGAAGCTCGTCTTGCATAGCTTGAATCCATTCAGGTTCCATGAAGGCTTCTTCAACTTTCTTGGGTTCTGTTATTGAGACGAATGCGAAGTGCCCACAGAAATTTGCCAGCTGAGTTGCCCTTGAACGAGTGAGTGGACCGGGTGCATTGATGCTATCAATTATTCTTTCAATCTGCACTTCATTGGCAACACGAGGATGTACAGGGCGAAGATTTTGCTGTTGCTGATCATTGTCGTTGTTAGAAGGAATGTCTTCAGGCTGAGCATTGTCTTCATGTTGATCAGGTGCTGAGATGATAAGTTCTTCTTCAGGATGAGCTTTAGAAGGTATAATTTCTCCAGTTCCCATTAGCTTGATTGATTCACTGGATGGAACTTCATCTAGCACATTTGGCAGTTGCTCTCTTTGTGAACCGTTAGTCTCATCGAACCGCACATCCACTGTTTCAACCACTTTGTAATGAAAGAGATTGAAGAGTCTGTAGGAGTGCGAATCCTTTCCATATCCAAGCATAAAACCCTCATGTGCTTTTGGTGCAAACTTTGAGGTGTGATGTGGGTCCTTGATCCAGCACCTGGTGCCAAATACTCTGAAGTAACTGACATTTGGCTTCTTGCCAGTAAGGAGCTCATAAGATGTCTTGTTCAGAAGCTTGTGAAGATAAACACGATTGATTGTATGGCATGCAGTATCAATGGCTTCAGGCCAGAATTTTCTTGGAGTCTTGTATTCATCTAGCATCGTTCTGGCCATCTCAATGAGTGTTCTGTTCTTGCGTTCGACGACCCCATTCTGCTGTGGCGTGTACGGGGCTGAGAATTCATGTCTGATGCCCAAGGTATCAAGATATGTATCAAGGCCAGTGTTCTTGAATTCAGTGCCATTGTCACTTCTGATATGCTTTATCTTGGCGCCATAATTGTTCATTGTTCGATTGGCGAAGCGTCTGAAGACATCCTGCACTTCAGTCTTGTAAAGGATTATGTGCACCCAAGTATATCTAGAATAATCATGAACAATGACAAAGCCATAGAGACACAGTAGTAGTAAGAGTTGAGTAATGAGTGGGACCGAAAAGATCCATGTGAAGCTGTTCGAAGGGTCGAGTAGTGGTCATGATTGTCTTCGAGGGATGTTTGGCCCTCGTCATCTTTCCTGCCTCACAGGCACCGCATAAGTGATCTTTCTTGAACTTGACGCCCTCGATGCCTATGACATGCTTCTTCTTTGCCAGGGTGTGGAGGTTCCTCATGCCAGCATGCCCAAGCCTCCGATGCCAGAGCCACCATTCTGATGCTTTTGCTAGAAGACATACGGCAAGCTATGGTCCTGCTGAGAAATCTACCACGTACAAATCATCTTTTCGATACCCTTCAAATACTAGAGACTTGTCAGATTCCATTAGAACAAGGCAACGATATTTTCCAAATATTACGATCATGTTTAAATCGCAAAGCATTGAGACAGACATTAAGTTGAAGCCAAGGGATTCAACAAGCAAGACTTTATCCATGTGTTGATCCCTTGAGATTGCAACTCTCCCTAGACCCAATACCTTACTTTTACCAGTGTCAGCAAATGTGATGTGGCTCTTGTCGGATGGACGTAAGGTTGAGTCCATAAGAAGGCTTCTTTTGCCAGTCATGTGATTTGTACACCCACTATCAATAATCCGTTCTGAAGACGATGGTGTCGTACACTTGGCACCGCGTGCCACGAAGCAGTAGGTAGAAGCGGAGTAGTCCTTGTCATTTGCATCGGTGTCGGTGATGAAGTCATTGTCTTCAGTGTTGAAGATGGACTTGGAAACGTATGCTATAGCCAGACTTGTGACACCTGAATCGGACTCCTCCTCAGACTCCACCTCCGCCTCCTCAGAAGCGGGCTCCTCCTCTGAATCCATTTCCTTGCCAACAAATGCACGTGCCTTGCCAGATGAGCTCTTCTTGCGTGATGAAGACTTTGAGGAAGACTTGGAAGAATACTTTGAGTATTTCTTCTTCTTCTTGTCGTCAGAGTCATATTCCTTGCTCTTCTTCTTCTTTTTGTTCTCATTGTCCCACTGTGGACACTCAGAGATGAAGTGGCCAGGTTTCTTGCACTTGTGACATGTTTTCTTCTTGTAGTCGTGAGCCGAAGCTTCATCATTCCTTGATCTTGATCCTGAAACCTTTCTTCTTGGTGAATTTTTGGAACTTCTTCACAAGCATAGCAAGTTCCCTTCCAATGTCTTCAGGATCATCCGAACTGCTGTCAGATTCTTCTTCAGATGAGGAGACAGCTTTAGCCTTCAAGGCACGAGTTCGCCCATAGTTTGGACCGTAGATATCTCTTTTCTCAGAAAGCTGAAACTCATGTGTGTTGAGCCTCTCAAGTATGTCAGACGGATCGAGTGTCTTGAAATCAGGACGTTCTTGAATCATCAGGGCTAGGGTGTCAAACGAACTATCAAGTGATCTCAGTAGTGTCTTGACGACTTCATGTTTGGTGATCTCAGTAGCGCCGAGGGCTTGAAGCTCATTTGTGATGTCAGTGAGTCGGTAAAATGTGAGCTGGACATTCTCATTGTCATTTCGCTTGAAGCGGTTGAAGAGGTTAAGAAAGGACACTGATTCTCTGATCTCTCTGGGTTGAGACGCCTTCATTGACCTTGGAGAGCCAGTCCCAGACCAGCTTAGATGTTTCCAAAGCACTCACACGGCCATACTGTCCTTTGGTCAGATGACCACAGATGATATTCTTGGCAGTAGAGTCCAGTTGAACGAACTTCTTAACATCAGCAGCAGTGACACCTTCTCCAGCCTTGGGAATGCCGTTCTTGACGACATACCATAGGTCGACGTCAATGGCTTCAAGATGAATGCGCATCTTATTCTTCCAGTAGGGATATTCAGTTCCATCGAAGACGGGGCACGCAACAGAGACTTTAATTATCCCTGCAGTCAACATAGCTAAAACTCCAGGTGGTTAAACCGAATCACACAGAACAAGGGAGCACCTTGCTCTGATACCAATTGAAAGTGCGTTATATCGACTAGAGGGGGGGGGTGAATAGGCGATTTTTATGAAAGTCTTCAAAACGTGGAAGTTATGAAGACAAACGATAGAAATAAACCTATTACCCTACAGCGGAAGGTAGACTACACTAGGCAAGCCATAGTCAAGTATTCAATAGAGTGAAAGCACAATGACTAATAGCAGCAATGTAGTAAGGATCAGGTAGGAAGATATTGTGAAGCCACATAGAACATGCAGTCACTCAGTGAAGACAAAAGATAGTGAAAACATACAATGACTTCACAAGGAGTAACAGTAAGTAAAGGGAAGGGAAGATGAAACCAGTGACTCGCTAAAGACAATGATTTGTTGGACCAGTTCCAGTTGCTGTGACAACTGTACGTCTGGTTAGGGCGGCTAAGTATTTAAACCTTAGGACACACAGTCCCGGACACCCAGTCCTGAACACGCAGCTCAGGACACCCAGTCCTCACCGTATTCCCCTTGAGCTAAGGTCACACAGACCTCGCCCAATCACTCTGGTAAGTCTTCAAGGTAGACTCCCAAACCTTCACAGACTTTGTTCACCGGCAATCCACAATGTCTCTTGGATGCTCAGAACGCGACGCCTAACCGGCTGGAGGATGCACAGTCCTCAAGTGTAATAAGTCTTCAGATCACATAGACAAGAAGACTTAAGTGATGCCTAATTCTCTTTGGCTCTGGGTGGTTAGGGCTTTATCCTCGCAAGGAATTCTCTCTCAAAGGCTTCGAGGTGGGTTGCTCTCAAACGACAAAAGCCGTACTCTGAATCTGAGCAGCCAACCATTTATGGTTGTAGGGGGTGGGCTATTTATAGCCACTTGGAAACCCGACCTGATTTGTCCGAAATGACCCTGGGTCACTAAGGAACTGACACGTGTTCCAACGGTCAGATTTCAAACTCACACGGCAAGTTTACTTTGGCTTCAAGCAAAGCTGACTTGCCCGACTCTGGACAAGATTCGCTCTCAAAGTCTTCACTCGAAGACATAGGTTTTGTTTAAGCATCACTTCAGTCATTCTGACCGGTTCTCTTGGACCCCACTTAACAGTACGGTGGTTCCTATGACTCAACACAGAAGAAAGAGAACTACGAAAGATCTAAGTCTTCGAGCTCCATAGGCTTCATGTGGTGTATTTTCTTGTCATAGTTTTCAATGTGAATATCTTCATATACCACCTTTGACTTCAATGTCTTCATACGTTTTTAGGGGTCATCTCTGGTAGGAAAACCGAATCAACGAGGGATTTCTACCTGTGTTATCCTGCAATTCTCACAAACACATTAGTCCCTCAACTAGGTTTGTCGTCAATACTCCAAAACCAACTAGGGGTGGCACTAGATGCACTTACAGGAGGTACCGCCCGTTCGGCGCTAGGATCATCGGTGATTTGGATCACGACGAGTATGACTCCATCAACCCCGTTCACTTGAATGCTTCCAGTTAGCGATCTACAAGGGTATGTAGATGCACTCTCCTTCCCCTCGTTGCTAGATTACTCCATAGATTGATCTTGGTGATGCGTAGAAAATTTTGAATTTCTGCTACATAACCCAACAGGTTCCGATAACGTCGCGTTTGTGAGGATCCGTTCGACTACGACCATTTGTCTTCTTCATCGACTCGTTCTTCTTCCTTGCGGGATCTCAGGCAAGATGACCATACCCTCGAAATCACTTCTATCTTTGCTTACTAGATTCTCGCTCTTTTGCTATGCCTATGCTACGATACCTACCACTTGCTTATCATGCCTCCCATATTGCCATGTCAAACCTCTAACCCACCTTGTCCTAGCAAACCATTGTTTGGCTATGTTACCGCTTTGCTCAGCCCCTCTTATAGCGTTGCTAGTTGCAGGTGAAGATTGGAGATTGTTCCTTGTTGGAACATGTTTATTGTTGGGATATCACAATATCTTTTATTTAATTAATGCATCTATATACTTGGTAAAGGGTGGAAGGCTCGGCCTTATGCCTGGTGTTTTGTTCCACTCTTGCCTCCCTAGTTTCCGTCATACCGGTGTTATGTTCCTTGATTTTGCGTTCCTACACGGTCGGGTTATAATGGGAACCCCTTGACAGTTCGCTTTGAATAAAACTCCTCCAGCAAGGCCCAACCTTTGTTTTACCATTTGCACTAACAACCTAGCCTTTTCCCTTGGGTTTCGCGGACTCAAGGGTCATCTTTATTTTAACCCCCCCGGGCCAATGCTTCTCTAAATGTTGGTCCGCACTGAGTAGACTGCGGGGCCACCTCGGGGAAACTTGAGGGTTGGTTCTACTCGTAGGATGTCTCATCCGGTGTTGCCCTGAGAACGAGATATGTGCAGCTCCTATCAGGATGTCGGCGCATCGGGTGGCTTTGCTGGTTTAGTTTTACCATTGTCGAGATGTCTTGTAACCGGGATTCCGAGTCTGATCGGGTCTTCCTGGGACAAGGAATATCCTTCGTTGACCATGAGAGCTTGTGATGGGCTAAGTTGGGACACCCCTACAGGGATTGATCTTTCGAAAGCCGTGCCCGCGGTTATGGGCAGATGGGAATTTGTTAATGTCCGGTTGTAGAGAACTTGACACTTAACTTAATTAAAATGCATCAACCGCGTGTGTAGCCGTGATGGTCTCTTTCTGGCGGAGTCTGGGAAGTGAACACTGTGTTGGAGTTATGCTTGAACGTAAGTAGTCTAGGATTACTTCTTGATCATAGATTCTCGACCGTGCTTTGCCTTCTCTTCTCGCTCTAATTTGCGTAAGTTAGCCACCATATATGCTACTACTTTCTGTAGCTCCACCTCATACCTTTTACCTACCCATAATCTTAAATAGTCTTGATTGCGAGGGTGTGAGATTGCTGAGTCACCGTGACTCACAGATACTTCCAAAACCAGTTTGCAGGTGCCGATGACATCGTGCAGGTGAGGCAACCGAGCTCAAGGAGGAGCTCGATGAAGATCTCGTTCATTGTGTTGTTTTGTTTCAGTTGATCAGTAGTGGAGCCCATCTGGGGGCGATCGGGGACTTTGTCGCGTTTGGGGTTGTTCTTTATTTTGGTCCCGTAGTCGGACCTTGAGTGTATTTCGATGATATAATGCTTTATTCATGTATTGTGTGAAGTGGCGATTGTAAGCCAACTATGTACCTCCTTTCTTATTCATTACATGGGTTGTGTCAAGATTACCTCACTTGCGGCATTGCTTACAATGCGGTTATGCCTCTAAGTCGTGCTCCGACACGTGTGTGATATAGCTGCATTGTGGGTGTTACAGTCACTTTATTCGTCAGTAATAAATGTGATGAATTGTCAGCACATATACTTATATGTGCAAAACCCGTCATGTGCCTACTTGTTTATCTTTCAGAGTGAGGAGGATATAAGTGTCAAACAAGCGCAGTCTCATCAGCTTGCTCAGCTGCTTGCGCTGCAGCTCCCGAGCAGTGCTAACATTTCTTCAACTCTATTGAAGTACTATCGATTTTGTGTATTATTTTGTCGGCGTGTGTATTTTCACTTGTGGCGATCTTTGATGGCCAATGTATGTAATCTGCTGTCTGCTTGTGCTTTATTATCATAGTGGTGAACTTTGATGCCCAGTGGATGTAATATGCCGTGATTTCTTTATTGTATAGTCTAGGTTTTTTCTTATTCACGATGCTACAGTTATTTTACTGTATATGTCGGGACCCCGATCCTAAGTCACACTGATCTAGCATGTAACACTTCATATCACTTTGTGGCCTCACGCACGGTATTCCCACGGGTGCCACCTTACCTGGCCCGGGACCGTTTGCGCCTTTTGGCTCACGTATATGATAGTGTCGCTAGCATCCATATGACAGAGAACCCGGGCCGACATGACTAGTCGTGAACCCAAAGTAGCACTAACTTACAGGGACAGACATACATGAATCAACCTCGAGCATGTCGGTCAACAGCGTATAAATCCGGGCTGTAGCACTGGGCTAACAGGACTCCGGGAACCCGGGCTGTAGCAGGCTAGACAGGACTCCGGATGTCACCACGTGACATTTCCCGGAAGGGACAGACATAGGGACGAAGTGAATCACATGCTGGCCAGTCAAGTGTTCCGGAGCAGTAGTGCTGGGCTAGCAGGACTCCGGTGAACCGGGCTGTAGCGGACTACTATGGCACATGGAAGCACAAGACTACATTTCCCCATAAGAGAGGCTATCAGAGGTAAAAAACTAGGTTGTCGGATCCCACACATAGCAATACACGTTACACGTACGCATAACATGCAAGTATGTGCTGTACATCATGGCATCACAACATAACTCAAACTCATATAGATAAAGACCTAGAAGAGCCACATAGCATTCAATACAAACAGGGTCTCATGACCCATCATTTAGAGCATACAAGCAACAGAAGCATTACATGTCTGAGTACAGACAACTACAAAGGAAAAGACTAAGAAGCCTGACTAAACACGACCCTCCCGAGGGTACAAGATCGTAGCTGGGATACAATCTACTCGTCGAAGTCACTAGGGTAACCAACTTCAAAACATAAATAAGCAAACGTGAGTACAAAGGTACTCAGCAAGTCTTACTTCAGAACTATCTACATATGCAACATTATCAACAAAGGGGGTGGTGGAGTTTAACAGCAGCAAGCCAGCTTTGACTCAGTGGCTAATCTATACTACGAGTATCAGAAACTTCTTTGGGGTGAGAAGACGCACACGAGTCCACATATTCACCATATCAATACTCCACTATGGATCCGTTCCCGTCTCCCTACGAGAAGGCCATCCATAGCACTCACGCTTATCTTGCGGATTTTAGAGTATCCACTTCAAATTGTCTATGTACTACATAAGTCCTCCAAGTTTCCATATCCGAGGAAAACGGCTATTCGAATAGATAATATTGACCCTGCAGGGGTGTACTTCTCACACATGCTCTCGCCCCTTATAGCCCTGTACACGTCATGTACCTCGACAACCTTCAAGTGGAAGCCGGGCGAGGGTGTCGGCCACGACCTGACTAACCACACAAGTCTCTCGTCCAGGTTTATTGCCTATTCGGGTTCCATCCGCAAGGAGATCCGGTCGAGGTGTCGCTCACGGCCCCAAACGATGTGTGCAGGGTTCCCAAGCCCACCATCCGGGTGCCACTTTGTCAGGACCCCGATTCCAAATCACATCGATCTAGCCGGTAACACCTCATATCCCTTTGCGGCCTCACGCACAGTATCCCACGGGTGTCGCCTTACCATGGCCCGGGACCGTTTGCGCCTTTTGGCTCACGTATATGATAGTGTCGCTAGCATCCATATGACAGAGAACCCGGGCCGACATGGCTAGTCGTGAACCCAAAGCGGCACAGACCTATGGAGACAGGCATACATGAATCACATCAAACATGTCGGTCATCAACGAGTGATTCCGGGCTGTAGCACTGGGCTAACAGGACTTCGGGGAACCCCGGGTTGTAGCAGGCTAGACAGGACTCCGGAAGTCACCGTGTGACATTTCCCCGAAGGGACAGACATAGGGACGAAGTGAAACACATGCCGGCCAGTCAAGTGTCCTGAACAGTAGTGCTGGGCTAGCAGGACTCCGGTGAACCGGGCTATAGCGGACTACTATGGCTCGAGGAACACTAGACTACATTTCCCCATAAGAAAGGCTGCCAAGGATAAACAACTAGATTGTCGGATCCCACTCATACCAAGCATTTCAATCATAAACACAATATGCCCGATATGAGTACATACAACATGGCATCACAACAAAACTCTACAACTCAAGTACTTTATTTAAGGCTCCAGAGAGCCATACATAACAGGTTCATACAGATAGGGGTCACATGACCCGACACTCAAGTCATACAATCATTCAAGCACATGCGGAAGCAACTAGTCTGAGTACAGACTCTAGAAAGAAAGAAGGCTTCTCGAAGCCTATCTATCTACATAGGGCCCTCCATGGCCAGGATCACCACCTGGGTGGCTAGTCACTCGTCGACATCAAGGTCTACATAAAACCCATCGGAGGGGGGCAGTGTTGTCGTCTGAAAAAAATAAATAAGCAAACATGAGTACAAAGGTACTCAGCAAGTCTTACATCAGAACCTACTATACATGCTTATTCTCAAGAAGGCGGTGGGGTTGATGCAGCAAGCCAGCTTTGACTCTTGGCTAAGCTATCCTACGGAACTCCACCAGTAAAATAGTTTTCGCACACGAGTCCACTACTCACCAACACAATACTCTATCGGGGATCCTCCCTCGTCATCCTACGAGAGGGCCATCCTCAGTACTCACACTTATCTTGAGTCTTTTAGTAGTATCCATTAACTTGTCTATGAACTGTATAGGTGACCAAGTAGTCCTTTACCGCGGACGCGGCTATTCGAGTAGTTTTATACCCTGCAGGGGTGTACTTCTTCATACACGCTTTCACCACTTACCGCCGCTTACACGACATGTACTCGGCAACCTTCAAGCGGAAGCCCAGCGAGGGTGTCGGCCACGGCCTACCTAAGCACTTAAGTCTCTAGTCCAGGTTTATCGCCTATCCAGGTTCCATCCGCAGGGAGTCCGGCCGAGGTTTCCACATACGGCCCCGAACGATGTGAACAGGGTTCCGAGACGCCAAACGGGCGCCCGGCATACCTGGCCACGGTGTATCTACCGCAACATAGCCCACCCCTAGGGTCAGCGCTACGCACGGCCGCCAACACATATCCTACAAACACCAGAAACTATTTGCAACTCCTGGACAGAGTACTAAGGTGATTAAGAAGCCGAGAGGGTCAATTAAGGATCCCAATGCATGGTAGTAGCTGAATCTTAAATCACACATACAGATCTCAGTTCTTAGGGACGGCCTCAATGAAACAACCCACCATGTACTCCTACATGGCCTCTCATCGATACCTTTACCAAAACATGTTCAACACATCCCTCACATTACCGGCATAAGCATTTCACTCTGGCCCATCACCCAGATGAACCAGACCTGACACAACTCTAAGCATAGCAGGCATAGCAAGGTAGGAATCACATACATGGCTCAATCAACTCCTACACATGCTAGTGGGTTTCATCTAGTTACTGTGGCAATGACAGGTCATGCAGAGGATAAGGGTTCAACTACCGTAGCACACAGCAGTTTGAATCGCGTTGTCTTAATGTAGTAAACAAGAGCAGGAGCGAGAATATGGGTTTGTATCGGAATGATCAATGGTTGCTTGCCTGATGGAGTGGTAGTGGGATACTGCCCTTCAGTTGGATACTCGTGAATATCCTCGGAGGCAGAACCTACCACGAAGAACACATCGGAACACAATCAACACAGGACGATATGCAACAATATGATGCATGCTATGACATGGCAATATGAATGTGTCTTGGCCTAATGCAAGTTATAATAGGAAGGAATGAACTCATTTGAATCAAAGATTCAAATATTAGCTCATTAAACATGGCCTTAATAGTGCATTTCCTTATTCTGCCTAAACAGCAAGGTAAACTTGTTTTGTCATGCATGAAACCATTACAGATGGATAGATTGAATTTTTCTGATAATTTTTCATATATAAATTATTTCATTTGGAGTTACGGTTGAATTTCTATGATTTTTAGAAGTTTTAAACATTTTCTGGAATTTCCTGAATAAAAATAAATCCAGAAAATGCATTACTGCGTCAGCATTGCGTCATGCTGACCTCAGCAGGTCAAAGGCGCCAGCCCAGGTCAAACCTGACTGGTGGGCCCCTTCTGTCAGCCTCTCAGCTAATTAGCAAGATTAGATTAACAATAATTAGTTGTCAGTGCGGCCTGGGCCCACATGTCAGTGACTGATTTAATTAAAATTAATTAAAACTAAACCTAAATTAGTTAACAGACCGGCCCCACCTGTCATAGACTCAGGGGGGGTCTACCTGGGCCCACCCAGGGGTCAAACTGGGTCAACTCGCCGGCGGCTCGACGCCGGCGAGGCCCGAGATGGCGGCGCGGCTCGGAAAACGCCCTCAGGCGACCAAACCGACGCCGGAGACCACCCGTGCGAAGCCCAGGCTCTCGCGCATCCGATGGAGCAAGTGTGAGGAGCTGGGGTGGAGCGAGCTCGCCGGAATCGAGCTCGTGGCGGTGGCCGGAGTTCGGGCGAGGTCGGTTTCGATGTTACGGTGCACGTGAGGGAGAACTGGGGGTGGCTACGGGTTCCTGGTGCTGCACTGAGCACGGTGAGGCGCTCCGTTGTGGGCTTGCACGGCTGTGGCCACGGCTGCGCCATGGCCAGCGGCGAGGAGCGCTCGGGCTCGAAGGGGGCGGTGGCTACGGGGCGTAATCGAGCACGGGAGCTAGGGGGAAAGGAAGAGGAGCTCACAGCGAAGTCGGAGAGGGGGTCAGCGAGCTCGGGGAGGTCCTGGCGGCGGCGAATCGACCGGAGATGGCTCGGGTGCCCGAGGTTGAAGAGGAGGGCGAAGGCGGCGATGCAAGGCCTCCGGCGATGCGTGGCTCGGTGGGGAGGACGAGGGAGTCGAGGCGGAGCTAATGGGCTCGTCGGAGGGGCGAGGGAGTGGCTGTAGTGGCGACTATGGCGATCGGCAGCGAGGGACGTGCTCGGCCGTCGCGGGGGAGAGTGAGAGAGACGAGGGGGAGAGTGCAAGAGGATGAGAGGGAGACGTGGGGGTCGCGTGGCACTTCAGGGCGTCTCCCGGGCGTCGGCGGAAGCAGGAGGTGGCCGGCGCGTGGCCGGCGTGCGCGAGCACGCGCTCCGCGTCCTTCTGGCGCGAGGAGGATGACGACCGGCAGCGCCAGCAGGCTGGGCCGGGCCAGGTGGCTGGGCCAGCACAGGTAAGGCCCAGGTGGGCTTCTTTCTCTTTTTTTTCCAGATTTCTATTAAACTGCAACTGTTTATCTTTATTTAAAATACTAGAACATTTCCAAAAATCCTGAAAATAAATGTGGCCTCTGATTAGTTTATTTGCAACAGGAAACATTTACTCCCAGAATTATTTGAGCATTTAAATTATTTTATAGCATTTAAATGCCCAAATTCAAATACTTATGATTTAATTCAATGACCTTCTGTTGACCTAGAAAATTGTGCACCTATTTTGCCAGAGGTTCTAACCCAAGGTAAAGAGGGTGAACATTTTAGAAGGGCATTTCAGGTTCATTGAAATTATTTTCAGTAAACCCTAGTTGATTTCAAGAGGGGTGCTGGGGGTTCTGCCTTCCCCATTTCAAGTTTCTGATGAAAAATAAACATGATGCACACTCTAATGCATGGACTAGCTAGGGTGTGACACACTTGGTACACCGTGCCACGGTGCCTAGTCTGTCCGAAGCCCGTCCCGTCGGACACCACCTGGTAGACAAGTAGCACTACCTACAAACGCCAGAAACTAGTTGCAACTCCTGGACAGAGATCAAGCGGATTAATAAGTCGAGAGGGGCCGGATAACCAGAACCTAATGTGTGGTAGTAACTGGACTTGGATAACGTGTTCACCACTCCGATTCTAATGAGACAACCCACCATGTACTCCTACATGGCCTCTCATCGCTACCTTTATCAAAACGTGTTCACACACTTAGCCTTTACCGGTAGGACATGTTCACCACTCCGATTCATTCCCGATGAATCAGGCCTGACACAACTCTAAGCATAGCTGGCATAAAGAAAAACAAGCATGGATGAGCAGGCACATCAAGGCTCAAGCAACTCCTACTCATGCTAGTGGGTTTCAACTATTTACTGTGGCAATGACAGGTCATGCAGAGGAATGGGTTCAGCTACCGCAACAGAAAGTAGCAGTTTGAATCGTTGTTGTC
Organism: Triticum urartu; assembly: GCF_003073215.2. NCBI lineage: Eukaryota > Viridiplantae > Streptophyta > Magnoliopsida > Poales > Poaceae > Triticum > Triticum urartu. The sequence continues at coordinate 165,402,806 of NC_053022.1, read as the reverse complement.
CTAATATACTAAAAGGAGCAGGAGCGAGAGAGTGGGATTTATCGAGATGCTCAAGGGGGTTTGCTTGCCTGATAGATCCACCAGGAAGCACTACTCCTTAGACAGGTACTCGGGACACCTTCCGGAGTAGGACCTATCAAGAGGGGATGGTGCTGGCAATCAAAAAACAACCATATGCAACAATATGATGCATGAAGATGGCATTTCAAAGATGCTATGATATGCCCTAATGCATCAAGCATCAATTTGGTTGAAGTCCATATGAACCAAAGGTTCATATGCAAACCCCAAATTAAGTATATAACATGCCATTATTTCGTTTTCACTTATACAGCAAGTATAAGGGGTTTTTCATGCATGTAACTGGCATAAATGGATTCCTTGCATTTTTCTGATGATTTTTCATATATAAATTATTTCATTCTGAGCCACGGTTTAAATTCTATGATTTTTAGAAGTTTTAACTATTTTCTGAAATCCTCTGAATTATTTAAAATCCAGAAATCAATTACTGCATCAGCGTGACGTCACAGAGGCGTCATCAGGGCTGACCAGGTCAAACCTGACGTGTGGGGACCACACGTCAGTGACACTGGGGTTAACCCCGGGTCAAACCCGCACTGACCAGGGTTGACTTGGCTCTGGGGCCCACTGTCAGCGGCTGGTGGGGTGGCTAATGGTGGGGATTAGTGCTAATTAAGCCGCCACGTCAGCCTCACCGGAGTTCAGCCGGCGACGACCAAACCGCGTGTCGGTGCTTCGCCGGAATGCACTACAGGCGGCGGAAGAGCGCGCGGAGACCACCGGGACATAGCCCGTCGTCGTCCGCATCTAGTGGAGCATGTGGGATGAGCTGGGGAGGCCGGAGCTCACCGAAATGGAGCTCGCGGCGGCTACCGGAGTTCGGGGATGGTGCGGGTTAGCGCTGCGGTGTGCTAACGAGCGAGGCGAAGGTCTGGCGGGGCGCTACGCGTTGCGGGGAGCAAGTTGGACTCGCCGGGGTGACCATTTGGTCGCCGGAGCTGCGCCGACGACGAGCTCAAGCGGCGGCGGCTACGGTCGTCAAGGGGGCGACGTCTATGGCTCGAAATCGAAAGGGAGGAAGGAGGGGATCCACGCAGGAGCTCACAGCGGTTCGTTCAGTGGCCTCAGCGAGCTCGGGGAAGACGGGCGCACGGTCGCCAGCGATCTCGGTGGCGCGAGGTTGAAGAAGATGGCGGTGAGGGTGTCCGGCGGCATCCGGCGTCGCTTGGCTTGGCGAGGAGGTCGAGAATGACGTAGCGGAGCTACTGGGCACGTCGAGGGGTCGAGGGGGAGGCTCTGGGTGCGGCAACGGTGAGCGGCGGCGGCTGCGTTCGGTGCTTGCGAGGGAGAGAGCCAGGGAGAGGATGGGGACGAGAGAGAGCGAGAGAGAGTCGGGGGATCGCGTGGCGTCCTCAGGGCGATGGGGAGACATGCAGGGAGGCAGGAGGTGGCCGGCGCGCGGCGAGCACGCGCCCCTGCCTTCTGGCACGAGGAGGAAGATGACTGGCAAGAGCCAGTGGGCTGGGCCTCTGCTGGGCCGTGGTGGGGCGCCAGGTAAGCGTCAGGTAAGTGTTTTCCTATTTCCTGTTTTCTTTTTCTATTTCTGACATTTGCTCTCTATCCAAAAGAAATGTTAAAACACTTCCATAAATGCTGAAAATATTTGTGGCATCTAGATATAATATTCAATATTCCAGAGGCCCTTACCAATTCCCAACATTTTTGGAGCCATTAAAATATTTATATAATTTAAACAGCTCCAAATCAAATATTTATGCATTGATTCAAAAATCCAAAATGAGTAGGAAAAATGTGCATCACCTCTGGTTGTTGTTCCCAACATTTTCCAAAGAGCATGAACATTTTTGAATAGCATTTTGGGTTCATTGATAATCCATTTTAAAATTGAACCTATTTGAATTTGCTTTGGTGCTAGGGTTTGAAACATCCGCATTTCAATTTCATTTGAAAATTTAAACTGATGCACAAAGCAAGCCTAGGATCATACCAGAACTAGGGATGTGACAACTCGCCCCCACTCGAAAAAATCTCGTCCCGAGATTCAGGAGTTGGCGGAAAGAAAGCGGGGTACTCAAGTCGAAGACGATCTCTCGCTCCCAAGTAGCTTCTCTCTCGGAATGATGAGACCACTGAACCTTGAGAAACTTGATGTTATGACGTCGAGTGACACGCTCTGCTTGATCCAATGCGAACGGGGTACTCTCGATGTGAGGTTATCTTGGAGATCAAGCGTTTCGTGGTCCACTCCGCGGATGGGATCCGAGAAGCAACGCCTGAGTTGAGAGACGTGGAAGACATCATGAACTCGAGAAAGATGTGGGGGTAGTTCCAATCCAACTGGTAGGCAACCTCTCCTCGTTTAGCGAGAATGCGAAAAGGACCAACGTAGCGAGGAGCCAACTTGCCCTTGATACCGAAACTATGGGTACCCTTCAAAGGAGTAACCCGAAGGTAAGCCTTGTCGCTAACTTCATAAGCCACTTCCTTATGATGGCGGTCATACTGGCTCTTTTGACGAGATTGGGCTGTTTTCAAATTCTCACGAATGATGCGAACTTGCTCTTCTGCCTCCTGGATCATATCCGGTCCAAAGAATTGTCTTTCACCGGTTTCTGACCAGTTCAAAGGTGTTCGACATCTTCGTCCATACAGGATCTCGAAGGGTGCTTTCTTAAGACTGGATTGGTAGCTATTGTTATAAGAAAACTTGGCAAAGGAAAGACATTTCTCCCAATCCATGCCGAATGAGATAACGCAAGCTCTAAGCATGTCTTCGAGAATTTGGTTGACCCTTTCCACCTGACCACTTGACTGAGGGTGGAAAGCAGAACTAAAAGAAAGATGAGTTCCCATGGCATTCTGGAAACTTTCCCAGAAATGAGAGGTGAAAAGACTGCCACGGTCTGAATTGATCTCTAGTGGAACACCATGGAGTGACACTATTCGGGAGATATATAAGTCAGCGAGCTGACTAGCAGTGATACTCTCTCGAACAGGTAGGAAGTGAGCCACTTTGGAGAGACGATCAATGACTGCGAAGATAGCATTATTTCCTTTCTTGGTCCTGGGAAAGCCGGTGATGAAGTCCATAGAAACTTTGTCCCATTTCCACTTGGGAATAGCTAAAGGTTGAAGGGTGCCAGCAGGTCTTTGATGCTCTGCCTTAACGCGACGACAAACGTCACAGTTGGCAATATACTGAGCGATATCTCTCTTCATCCTAGTCCACCAGAACCTCTGGCATAGGTCCTGATACATCTTCGTACTACCGGGATGAATCGTGAGAGGGGATTCATGTGCCTCCTTAAGGATCAGTTGCTGCATCTGTTGACATTTGGGAACCACCAAACGATTTCCAAAGTAAACAACACCTCGTTCATCCATAGAGAAACAGCCAGCAACTCCCTTGGAAATATTCTTCTTGATCCGGGAAATTCCCGTATCATGCTTCTGAGCCTCTATGATCTGATCCGTAAGGGTAGGTTTCACCACCAAGGTAGAAAGGGAACCATGAGGAGCTATGTGAAGGTTAAGCTTACAGAATTCCTCATGGAGGGGTGGTTGACATTGTTGCAACATGAGGTTGTTGCAATAGGATTTACGACGTAAAGCATCAGCCATGACATTGGCTTTGCCTGGGGTGTAGGTGATTCCTAAGTCGTAATCCGAGATCAACTCCAACCAACGTCTCTGTCCGAGATTCAGATCCGGTTGGGTGAAGATATACTTGTGACTCTGATGGTCAGTGTAAATTTCGCAACGGTTACCAAGAAGGTAATGTCACCAAGTCTTAAGTGCATAGACTACGGCTGCAAGCTCCAGATCATGTGTAGGATAATTTTCCTCATGTGGATGCAACTGTCGAGATGCATAGACAATCACATGACGATCCTGCATAAGAATGCAACCTAGTCCTTGATGTGAAGCATCACAATAGATAACAAAGTCTTTAGTGAAATCCGGTGGCACGAGTATGGGCGCAGAAGTCAGGCGTCTTTTTAGTTCCTGAAAACTATGCTCACACTGCGGGGTCCACTCAAACCTTTTATCTTTCTTGAGAAGCTCCGTGAGGGGTTTGGCCACTTTGGAGAAGTTTTCAACGAAGTGGCGACAATAACTGGCTAGACCATGGAAACTCCTAACTTGTTTGACCGTTTCGGGTGGAGTCCAATCGAGAACGACTTTAACTCTCTCGGGATTGACAGCAATGCCCTTACCAGAGATCACGTGGCCCAGATAGGTCACTTCTGGCAACCAAAATTCACACTTGGTGAACTTGGCATAAAGGCGATGCTCTCTGAGTTTTTCTAACACGAGTCTAAGATGTTCGGCATGCTCTTCCGCGTTCTTTGAGAAAATAAGAATATCATCGACATAAACCATGACGAACTTCTCTAAGTACTCCATAAAGATCGAGTTCATCAAGCGGGAGAAAGTAGCTGGAGCATTGGTTAGGCCAAAAGACATCAAGGTGTACTCGTATTGACCATAACGAGTAACAAAGGCCGTTTTGGGGATGTCCCCGTTTCTGATTTTGATTTGGTGGTAGCCTAACCTCAAATCCATCTTGGAAAAGACTGAGGATCCAGCGAGCTGATCATACAAGTCGTTGATCCTGGGGAGTGGATACTTGTTCTTTATCGTGACCAAATTAACGGGACGATAATCTACAACCATCCGATCCGTACCATCCTTCTTCTTGATGAAGAGGACAGGACAAGCCCAAGGAGAAGAACTGGGACGGATGAAACCCTTTTGCAAGGACTCATCAAGTTGTTTCTTAAGCTCGTCTAACTCCAAAGGTGCCATCTTGTATGGTCTCCTAGAGATTGGAATAGTCCCTGGGATAAGTTCTATGACAAACTCTACATCTCTGTCAGGTGGGACACCTGGCAGTTATTCTGGAAAGACATCCGGGAAGTCACGGACTACCAGAATATCTTCAAGGTCTGGAAGAGGGCTGGCATTAAGAGAATAGAGTTGGCGCCTTGCAACTCTAGTAGAGACAGTGACTATTTTGCCAGATGGATGTGTAAGTTGAATAGATCTGGTGTAACAATCGATCTTGGCATGATGAGCTGTCATCCAATCCATACCCAAGATGATGTTAATATCTGAGGACTTGAGAGATATCAAAGAAGCAAGGAATACCAGTCTGTCAACAAGGATTTCATTACCATGGCTTACCTTGGAGGTTTGCCATTTGGAACCAGGAGTCTGGATTATTAGTGGAGTCGGCATATCACAAAATGACATGCCGTGCAACCGAGCGTATCCTTCGGATATGAAGGAGTGGGATGCTCTAGTATCGAACAGAACTGAAGCTGGGTGACAATTGACAAGAAGCATACCCAGTACGACGTCGGGATCATCTTGAACTTCTGAAGCTGAGACATGGTGCACACATGCTCGTTCAATGGAGGCCAGCTTGGTACTGATCATCTTGCCTGATGGCTTTTCACGGCCAACAGACCTGTCAGACTGGGGTGGAGTATAACTGGACTGAGGGCAGTCATGTGCGTAGTGTCCTGGTTCTCCGCAGGTGAAGCAAGTTCCTGAGGTAGGACGTGGACCTACATTGGCAAGTGGTCCACTCATAGGCCTGGGTGGAGCACGTTGCTGAGCTGGGTGAGGCACCACATCGGATGGCCTCGGTGCATATCCAGATGGAAGAGCCGAGTCCGGAATCCAAATCCGTCGCTTCTGAGAGCCAGAGCGGGAGGAAGAACCCAGATCACGGTTGTGCTTACGAGACTCCTCGTAAGTGAGTTGAGCTGTCTCTGCATTAATGGCCTTGTTCACAAGAGCCTGGAAAGTATCACAATAATGCAGGTGGAGATCACGATGGAACTTAGGGTTGAGACCCTTCCGGAACCTTGCCTTAGCGTCCGTGGACACTTCTTCTGTAGCATAGCGGGCGTGGCTTCCAAACTCTCTACTGTAAGCATCAACAGGCAGCTTACCCTGGGGAAAACTACAGAACTCTTCCCTCTTGCGGTCAATGAGAGCCTGAGGAATGTGGTGCTCACGAAAAGCCTCGGTGAAATCTTTCCACGTAGGAAACTGGCCAGCTGGAAGCATAGCCTCATAGCTCTGCCACCAAATACTAGCAGGACCTTCCAGGTGATAGGTAGCATAGGTGACCTTGTCACCTTCAGCTACGTTCGCAGAATGCAACTTGTGAGTGATGCTTCGGAGCCAGTCATCCGCATCGAATGGCTCAATGGGGTGATGGAAGGTGGGTGGTTTCAGACCAATGAAGTCGGTGATGGAAACCAACTTCTTACGCTGATGTGCGGTGTTCTGCTCAATCTGTGCCAGTAAGCGGTTAGTCTCACGCTTGTTCCTCTCGGATGCTAACAAGAACTCTGCCATCAAAGGCTGGTCAGGAGGATCCTCATCCCTACCATCTCTGTGATTCTTGCTATGAGCAACTGAACCTCGGTTAGCAGATGACATCCTGGCACAGGATCTAAGGAAACAAGGATGGAATTAGCATCGACATAAGGATGCGAAATGTAATGCAAAAGCATTAGAAACTCTTGAAATCCTAGGACAATTTCAGCAGCATAACGGCTGTAAATGCTCAAAAGGATTTTGAGACATTCATCAAAGGAATAGCATAATCAATCATCATCATAATATCAAGGTTCTGGGTCAAACTGAGGACACATGGAAGTAGTAGAACTATACGGAGACACAACCCAACAATCCTAAGACTTTACGGTTTAGTAACACGTCATCCTGAGAGATAGAGGAGAAGCCTAGGCCTTAACCCTCGTAGAAAAGAAGAGGCTGACTCAAAAAGAATGACATGAGGTAAAGGGGTAAAAAGAGCCTTACGTTCCCTTCCACAATCAATTCCCTTATATAACTAAAGCATTTCTAGACTCAACTTTGACCAGTTTGGCTTGGTAATCCTACAGTTAGTCAGGCTCTGATACCAACGCTGTCGGGACCCCAATCCTAAGTCACACCGATCTAGCATGTAACACTTCATATCACTTTGTGGCCTCACGCACGGTATTCCCACGGGTGCCACCTTACCTGGGCCGGGACCGTTTGCGCCTTTTGGCTCACGTATATGATAGTGTCGCTAGCATCCATATGACAGAGAACCCGGGCCGACATGACTAGTCGTGAACCCAAAGTAGCACTAACTTACAGGGACAGGCATACATGAATCAACCTCGAGCATGTCGGTCAACAGCGTATGAATCCGGGCTGTAGCACTGGGCTAATAGGACTCCGGGAACCCGGGCTGTAGTAGGCTAGACAGGACTCCGGATGTCACCGCGTGACATTTCCCGGAAGGGACAGACCTAGGGACAAAGTGAACCACATGCCGGCCAGTCAAGTGTTCCGGAGCAGTAGTGCTGGGCTAGCAGGACTCCGGTGAACCGGGCTGTAGCGGACTACTATGGGACATGGAAGCACAAGACTACATTTCCCCATAAGAGAGGCTATCAGAGGTAAACAACTAGGTTGTCGGATCCCACACATAGCAATACACGTTACACGTACGCATAACATGCAAGTATGTGCTGTACATCATGGCATCACAACATAACTCAAACTCATATAGATAAAGGCCCAGAAGAGCCACATAGCATTCAATACAAACAGGGGTCTCATGACCCATCATTCAGAGCATACAATCAACGGAAGCATTACATGTCTGAGTACACACAACTACAAAGGAAAAGACTAAGAAGCCTGACTAAACACGACCCTCCCGAGGGTACATGATCGTAGCTGGGATACAATCTACTCATCGAAGTCACTAGGGTAACCAACTGCAAAACATAAATAAGCAAACGTGAGTACAAAGGTACTCAGCAAGTCTTACTTCAGAACTATCTACATATGCAACATTATCAACAAAGGGTGTGGTGGAGTTTAACAGCAGCAAGCCAGCTTTGACTCAATGGCTAATCTATACTACGAGTATCAGAAACTTCTTTGGGGTGAGAAGACGCACACGAGTCCACATATTCACCATATCAATACTCCACTATGGATCCGTTCCCGTCTCCCTACGAGAAGGCCATCCATAGCACTCACGCTTATATTGCGGATTTTAGAGTATCCACTTCAAATTGTCTATGTACTACATAAGTCCTCCAAGTTTCCATATCCGAGGAAAACGGCTATTCGAATAGATAATATTGACCCTGCAGGGGTGTACTTCTTCACACACGCTCTCGCCCCTTATAGCCCTATACACGTCATGTACCTCGGCAACCTTCAAGCGGAAGCCGGGCGAGGGTGTCGGCCACGACCTGACTAACCACACAAGTCTCTCGTCCAGGTTTATCGCCTATTCAGGTTCCATCCGCAAGGAGATCCGGCCGCGGTGTCACTCATGGCCCCAAACAATGTGTGCAGGGTTCCCAAGCCCACCATCCGGGTGCCACTTGGTACACCGTGCCACGGTGCCTAGTCTGTCCCAAGCCCGTCCCGTCGTACACTACCTGGTAGACAAGTAGCACTACCTACAAACGCCAGAAACTAGTTGCAACTCCTGGACAGAGATCAAGCGGATTAATAAGCCGAGAGGGGCCGGATAACCGGAACCCAATGTGTGGTAGTAACTGGACTTGGATAACATACACAGAACTCAGTGCTTAAGGACGGTTCTAATGAGACAACCCACCATGTACTCCTACATGGCCTCTCATCGCTACCTTTATCAAAACATGTTCACACACTTAGCCTTTACCGGTAGGACATGTTCACCACTCCGATTCATTCCCGATGAATCAGACCTGACACAACTCTAAGCATAGCTGGCATAAAGAAAAACAAGCATGGATGAGCAGGCACATCAAGGCTCAAGCAACTCCTACTCATGCTAGTGGGTTTCAACTATTTACTGTGGCATTGACAGGTCATGCAGAGGAATGGGTTCAGCTACCGCAACAGAAAGTAGCAGTTTGAATCGTTGTTGTCCTAATATACTAAAAGGAGCAGGAGCGAGAGAGTGGGATTTATCGAGATGCTCAAGGGGGTTTGCTTGCCTGATAGATCCACCAGGAAGCACTGCTCCTCAGACAGGTACTCGGGACACCTTCCGGAGTAGGACCTATCAAGAGGGGATGGTGCTGGCAATCAAAAAACAACCATATGCAACAATATGAGGCATGAAGATGGCATTTCAAAGATGCTATGATATGCCCTAATGCATCTAGCATCAATTTGGTTGAAGTCCATATGAACCAAAGGTTCATATGCAAACCCCAAATTAAGTATATAACATGCCATTATTTCGTTTTCACTTATACAGCAAGTATAAGTTGGTTTTTCATGCATGAAACTAGCATAAATGGATTCCTTGCATTTTTCTGATGATTTTTCATATATAAATTATTTCATTCTGAGCCACGGTTTAAATTCTATGATTTTTAGAAGTTTTAACTATTTTCTGAAATCCTCTGAATTATTTAAAATCCAGAAATCAATTACTGCATTGGCGTGACGTCACAGAGGCGTCATCGAGGCTGACCAGGTCAAACCTGACGTGTGGGGACCACACGTCAGTGACACTAGGGTTAACCCCGGGTCAAACCCGCACTGACTAGGGTTGACTTGGCTCTGGGGCCCACTGTCAGCGGCTGGTGGGGTGGCTAATGGTGGAGATTAGCGCTAATTAAGCCGCCATGTCAGCCTCGCCGGAGTTCGGCCAGCGACGACCAAACCGCGCGGCGGTGCTTCGCCGGAATGCGCTACAGGCGGCGGAAGAGCGCGCGGAGACCACCGGGGCATAGCCCGTCGTCATCCGCATCTAGTGGATCATGTGGGATAAGCTGGCGAGGCCGGAGCTCACCGGAATGGAGCTCGCGGTGGCTACCGGAGTTCGGGGCTGGTGCGGGTTAGCGCTGCGGTGTGCTAACAAGCGAGGCGAAGGTCTGGCGGGGCGCTACGCGTTGCGGGGAGCAAGTTGGACTCGCCGGGGTGACCATTTGGTCGCCGGAGCTGCGCCGACGACGAACTCAAGTGGCGGCGGCTACGGTCGTCAAGGGGGCGACGTCTACAGCTTGAAATCGAAAGGGAGGAAGGAGGGGATCCACGCAGGAGCTCACAGCGGTTCGTTCAGTGGCCTCAGCGAGCTCGGGGAAGCGTCGGAGCGGGCGCACGGTCACCGGCGACCTCGGTGGCCCGAGGTTGAAGAAGATGGCGGTGAGGGCGTCCGGCGGCGTCCGGCATCGCTTGGCTTGGCGAGGAGGTCGAGAACGAGGTAGTGGAGCTACTGGGCACGTCTTGGGGTCGAGGGGGAGGCTCTGGGTGCGGCAACGGTGAGCGGCGGCGGCGGCTGCGTTCGGTGCATGCGAGGGAGAGAGCCAGGGGAGAGGATGGGGACGTGAGAGAGCGAGAGAGAGTCGGGGGATCGCGTGGCGTCCTCAGGGCGACGGGGAGACATGCAGGGAGGCAGGAGGTGGCCGGCGCGTGGCCGGCGCGCGGCGAGCACGCGCCCCTGCCATCTGGCGCGAGGAGGGAGATGACTGGCAAGAGCCAGTGGGCTGGGCCTCTGCTGGGCCATGGTGGGGCGCCAGGTAAGCGTCAGGTAAGTGTTTTCCTATTTCCTGTTTTCTTTCTCTATTTCTGACATTTGTTTGAAGGAAATATGCCCTAGAGGCAATAATAAAGTTATTATTTATTTTCTTATATCATGATAAATGTTTATTATTCATGCTAGAATTGTATTAACCGGAAACATAATACATGTGTGAATACATAGACAAACAGAGTGTCACTAGTATGCCTCTACTTGACTAGTTCGTTAATCAAAGATGGTTATGTTTCCTAACCATGGACAAAGAGTTGTTATTTGATTAACGGGATCACATCATTAGTTGAATGATCTGATTGACATGACCCATTCCATTAGCTTAGCACCCGATCGTTTAGTATGTTGCTATTGCTTTCTTCATGACTTATACATGTTCCTATGACTATGAGATTATGCAACTCCCGCGTGCCGGAGGAACACTTTGTGTGCTACCAAACGTCACAACGTAACTGGGTGATTATAAAGGTGCTCTACAGGTGTCTCCAAAGGTACATGTTGGGTTGGCGTATTTCAAGATTGGGATTTGTCACTCTGATCGTCGGAGAGGTATCTCTGGGCCCTCTCGGTAATGCACATCACTTAAGCCTTGCAAGCATTGCAACTAATGAGTTAGTTGCGGGATGATGTATTACGGAACGAGTAAAGAGACTTGCCGGTAACGAGATTGAACTAGGTATTGGATACCGACGATCGAATCTCAGGCAAGTAACATACCGATGACAAAGGGAACAACGTATATTGTTATGCGGTCTGACCGATAAAGATCTTCGTAGAATATGTAGGAGCCAATATGGGCATCTAGGTCCCGCTATTGGTTATTGACCGGAGACGTGTCTCGGTCATGTCTACATTGTTCTCGAACCGTAGGGTCCGCACGCTTAATGTTTCGATGACAGTTATATTATGAGTTTATGAGTTTTGATGTACCGAAGGAGTTCAGAGTCCCAGATAAGATCGGGGACATGACGAGGAGTCTCGAAATGGTCGAGAGGTAAAGATCGATATATTGGACGACTATATTCGGACATCGGAAAGGTTCCGAGTGATTCGGGTATTTTTCGAGTACCGGAGAGTTACGGGAATTCGCCGGGAGAAGTATTGGGCCTTATTGGGCCATACGGGAAAGAGAGAGGGGCTGCCTAGGGCAGGCCGCGCGCCCCCCCAAGGCCTAGTCCGAATTGGACTAGGGGGAGGGGCTGCGCCCCTTCCTTGTTTCCTACTCTTACTACATGGAAGGACTCCTAGTTGGACTAGGAAAAGGGGAATCCTATTCCCGGTTGGAGTAGGACTCCCCTAGGGCGCGCCATAGAGAGGGCCGGCCCTCCCCTCCTCAACTCCTTTATATACGGGGGCAGGGGGCACCCCATAGACACACAAGTTGATCTTCATGATCGTTCCTTAGCCGTGTGCGGTGCCCCCCTCCACCATATTCCACCTCGGTCATATTTTTGCAGTGCTTGGTCGAAGCCCTGCGACGGTAGAACATCAAGATCATCACCACACCGTCGTGCTGACGGAACTCCTCCCCGACACTTTGCTGGATCGGAGCCCGGGGATCGTCATCGAGCTGAACGTGTGCCAAGAACTCGGAGGTGCCGGAGTAACGGTGCTTGGATCGGTCGGATCGGGAAGACGTATGACTACTTCCTCTACGTTGCGTCAACTCTTTCGCTTCGGTCTACGAGGGTACGTAGACAACACTCTCCCCTCTCGTTGCTATGCATCACCATGATCTTGCGTGTGCGTAGGAAATTTTTTGAAATTACTACGTTCCCCAATAGTGGCATCCGAGCCTAGGTTTTTATGGTTTGATGTTATATGCACGAGTAGAACACAAGTGAGTTGTGGGCGATATAAGTCATACTGCTTACCAGCATGTCATACTTTGGTTCGGCGGTATTGTTGGACGAAGCGGCCAGACCAACATTACGCGTACGCTTACGCGAGACTGGTTCTACTGCCGTGCTTTGCACACAGGTGGCTGGCTGGTGTCAGTTGCTCCAACTTTAGTTGAACCGAGTGTGGCTACGCCCGGTCCTTGCGAAGGTTAAAACAACACCAACTTGACAAACTATCGTTGTGGTTTTGATGCGTAGGTAAGATTGGTTCTTTCTTAAGCCCATAGCAGCCACGTAAAACTTGCAACAACAAAGTAGAGGACGTCTAACTTGTTTTTGCAGGGCATGTTGTGATGTGATATGGTCAAAATGTGAAGAGATATAAGTTGTTGTATGAGATGATCATGTTTTGTTGAAGTTATCAGCAACTGGCAAAAGCCTTATGGTTGTCTCTTTATTGCATAAGATGCAAGCGCCAAATAATTGCTTTACTTTATCGCTATGCGATAGCAATAGTTGCAAGAGCAATAGTTGGCGAGACGACCATGTGACGGCATATTGATATAGATCAAGATGATGGAGATCATGGTGTCATGCCGGTGACGATGGAAATCATGACGATGCTTTGGGGATGGAGATCAAAGGCACAAGATGATAATGGCCATATCATGTCACATATTTTGATTGCATGTGATGTTTATCTTTTATGCATCTTATCTTGCTTTGATTGACGGTAGCATTATAAGACAATCTCTCACTAATTATCAAGAAGTGTTCTCCCTGAGTATGCACCGTTGCGAAAGTTCTTCGTGCTGAGACACCACGTGATGATCGGGTGTGATAGGCTCTACGTTCAAATACAACGGGTGCAAAACAGTTGCACACGCGGAATACTCAGGTTATACTTGACGAGCCAAGCATATACAGATATGGCCTCGGAACATGGAGACCGAAAGGTCGAGCGTGAATCATATAGTAGATATGATCAACATAGTGATGTTCACCATTGAAACTACTCCATCTCACGTGATGATCGGACATGGTTTAGTTGATTTGGATCACGTGATCACTTAGAGGATTAGAGGGATGTCTGTCTAAGTGGGAGTTCTTAAGTAATATGATTAATTGAACTTAAATTTATCATGAACTTAGTCCTGGTAGTATTTTGCAAATCATGTTGTAGATCAATAGCTCGCGTTGTTGCTTCCCTGTGTTTATTTTGATATGTTCCTAGAGAAAATTGTGTTGAAAGATGTTAGTAGCAAAGATGCGGATTGGATCCGTGATCTGAGGTTTATCCTCATTGCTGCACAGAAGAATTATGTCCTTGATGCACCGCTAGGTGATAGACCTATTGCAGGAGCAGATGCAGACGTTATGAACGTTTAGCTAGCTCAATATGATGACTACTTGATAGTTTAGTGCACCATTCTTAACGGCTTAGAATCGGGACTTCAAAGACATTTTGAACGTCATGGACCATATGAGATGTTCCTGGAGTTGAAGTTAATATTTCAAGCAAATACCCGAGTTGAGAGATATGAAGTCTCCAACAAGTTCTATAGCTAAAAGATGGAGGAGAATCGCTCAAGCAGTGAGCATGTGCTCAGATTGTCTGGGTACTACAATCGCTTGAATCAAGTGGGAGTTAATCTTCCAGATAAAATAGTGATTGATAGAATTCTCTAGTCACCATCACCAAGTTAGTAGAACTTCGTGATGAACTATAATATGCAAGGGATAACGAAAATGATTCCCAAGCTCTTCGTAATGCTGAAATTGACGAAGGTAGAAATCGAGAAAAACATCAAGTGTTGATGGTAGACAAGACCACTAGTTTCAAGAAAAGGGCAGAGGGAAGAAGGGGAACTTCAAGAAGAACGGCAAGCAAGTTGCTGCTCAAGCGAAGAAGCCCAAGTCTGGTCCTAAGCCTGATACTAAGTGCTTCTACTGCAAAGGGACTGGTCACTGGAAGCGGAACTGCCCCAAGTATTTGGCGGATAAGAAGGATGGCAAAGTGAACAAAAGTATATTTGATATACATGTTATTGATGTGTACTTTACTAGTGTTTATAGCAACCCCTCAGTATTTGATACAGGATCAGTTGCTAAGAGTAGTAACTCGAAACAGGAGTTGCAGAATAAACAAAGACTAGTTAAGGGTGAAGTGATGATGTGTGTTGGAAGTAGTTCCAAGATTGATATGATCATCATCGCACACTCCCCTATACTTTCGGGATTAGTGTTGAACCTAAATAAGTGTTATTTGGTTTTTGTGTTGAGCATGAATATGATTTGGTCATGTTTATTGCAATACGGTTATTCATTAAAGTCAGAGAATAATTGTTGTTCTGTTTACATGAATAAAACCTTTGATGGTCATACACCCAATGAAACAAGTTCATTGGATCTCGGTCATAGTGATACACATATTCATAATATTGAAACCAAAAGATGCAAAGTTAATAATGATAGTGCAACTTATTTGTGGCACTGCCGTTTAGGTCATATTGGTGTAAAGCGCATGAAGAAACTCCATGCTGATGGGCTTTTGGAATCACTTGATTATGAATCACGTGATGCTTGCGAACCATGCCTTATGGGCAAGATGACTAAAACGCCGTTCTCCGTAACAATGAAGCAAGCAACAGATTTGTTGGAAATCATACATACTGATGTATGTGGTCCGATGAATATTAAGGCTTGCAGCAGGTATCATTATTTTCTGACCTTCACACATGATTTGAGCAGATATGGGGATATCTACTTGATGAAACATAAGTCTGAAACATTTGAACAGTTCAAAGAATTTCAGAGTGAAGTGGAAAATCATCGTGACAAGAAAATAAAAGTTTCTACGATATGATCGCAGAGGTAAAATATTTGAGTTACGAGTTTGGCCTTCAATTAAAACAATGTGAAATAGTTTCACTGCTCACGCCACCTGGAACACCATAGTGTAATGGTGTGTTCGAACGTCATAACCGTACTTTATTAGATATAGTGCAATCTATGATGTCTCTTACCGATCTACCACTATCGTTTTGGGGTTATGCATTAGAGACAGCTGCATTCACGTTAAATAGGGCACCATCTAAATCCGTTGAGACGACACCGTGTGAACTATGGTTTGGCAAGAAACCTAAGCTGTCGTTTCTTAAAGTTTGGAGTTATGATGCTTATGTGAAAAAGTTTCATCTCGATAAGCTCAAACTCAAATCGGAGAAATATGTCTTCATAGGATACCCAAAGGAGATAGTTGGGTACACCTTCTATCACAGATCCGAAGGCAAGACATTCGTTGCTAAGAATGGATCCTTTCTAGAGAAGGAGTTTCTCTCGAAAGAACTGAGTGGGAGGAAAATAGAAAACTTGATAAGGTAATTGTACCTTCTCCCTTATTGGAAAATAGTTCATCACAGAAATCTGTTCCTGTGACTACTACACCAATTAGTGAGGAAGCTAATGATGATGATCATGTAACTTCAGATCAAGTTACTACCGAATCTCGTAGGTAAACCAGAGTGAGATCCGCACCAGAGTGGTACGGTAATCCTATTCTGGAGGTCATGTTACTTGACCATGACGAACCTACGAACTATGAGGAAGCGATGATGAGCCCACATTCCGCAAAATAGCTTGAGGCCATGAAATCTGAGATGGGATCCATGTATGAGAACAAAGTATGGACTTTGGTTGACTTGCCCGATGATCGGCAAGCCATAGAAAATAAATGGATCTTCAAGAGGAAGACGGATGCTGATAGTAGTGTTACTATCTACAAAGCTAGAATTGTCGCAAAAGGGTTTCGACAAGTTCAAGGTGTTGACTACGATGAGAGTTTCTCACTTGTATCTATGCTTAAATCTGTCCGAATCATGTTAGCAATTGCCGCATTTTATGAAATCTGGCAAATGGATAACAAAACTGCAATCCTTAATGGATTTCTTAAAAAAGAGTTGTATATGATGCAACCAGAAGTTTTTTTCAATCCTAAAGGTGTTAACAAAATGTGCAAACTCCAGCGATCCATCTATGGACTGGTGTAAGCATCTCGGAGTTGGAATATACGCTTTGATAAGATGATCAAAGCATATAGTTTTATACAGACTTGCGGTGAAGCCTATATTTACAAGAAAGTGAGTGGGAGCACTACAGCATTTCTGATAAGTATATGTGAATGACATATTGTTGATCGGAAATAATGTAGAATTATTCTGCAAAGCATAAAAGAGTGTTTGAAAGGAGTTTTTCAAAGAAAGACCTCGGTGAAGCTGCTTACATATTGAGCATCAAGATCTATAGAGATAGATCAAGACGCTTGATAAGTTTTTTCAATAAATACATACCTTGACAAGATTTTGAAGTAGTTCAAAATGGAACAGTCAAAGAAAGAGTTTCTTGCCTATGTTACAAGGTGTGAAATTGAGTAAGACTCAAAGCCCGACCACGGCAGAAGATAGAAAGAGAATGAATGTCATTCCCTATGCCTTGGTCATAGGTTCTATAAAGTATGCCATGCTGTGTACCAGATCTATTGTATTCCCTACCACTGAGTTTTGCAAGGGAGTACAATAGTGATCTAGGAGTAGATCAATGGACAGCGGTCAAAATTATCCTTACTGGAATAAGGACATGTTTCTCGATTACGGAGGTGACAAAAGGTTCGTCGTAAAGGGTTACGTCGATGCAAGTTTTGACACTGATCCAGATGATTCTAAGTCTCAATCTGGATACATATAGAAAGTGGGAGCAATTAGCTAGAGTAGCTCCATGCAGAGCATTGTTGACATAGAAATTTGCAAAATACATGCGGATCTGAATGTGACAGACCCGTTGACTAAACTTCTCTCACAAGCAAAACATGATCACTTTTTGGGTCTTAATCACATAGCGATGTGAACTAGATTATTGAATCTAGTAAACCCTTTGGGTGTTAGTCACATGGAGATGTGAACCAATCACATAAAGATGTGAACCAATCACATGGAGATCTAGATTATTGACTCTAGTGCAAGTGGGAGACTGAAGGAAATATGCCCTAGAGGCAATAATAAAGTTATTATTTATTTCCTTATATCATGATAAATGTTTATTATTCATGCTAGAATTGTATTAACCGGAAACATAATACATGTGTGAATACATAGACAAACAGAGTGTCACTAGTATGCCTCTACTTGACTAGCTCGTTAATCAAACATGGTTATGTTTCCTAACCATGGACAAAGAGTTGTTATTTGATTAACGGGATCACATCATTAGTCGAATGATCTGATTGACATGACCCATTCCATTAGCTTAGCACCCGATCGTTTAGTATGTTGCTATTGCTTTCTTCATGACTTATACATGTTCCTATGACTATGAGATTATGCAACTCCCGTGTGCTAGAGGAACACTTTGTGTGCTACCAAACATCACAACGTAACTGGGTGATTATAAAGGTGCTCTACAGGTGTCTCCAAAGGTACATGTTGGGTTGGCGTATTTCAAGATTGGGATTTGTCACTCTGATCGTTGGAGAGGTATCTCTGGGCCCTCTCGGTAATGCACATCACTTAAGCCTTGCAAGCATTGCAACTAATGAGTTAGTTGCGGGATGATGTATTACGGAATGAGTAAAGAGACTTGCCAGTAACGAGATTGAACTAGGTATTGGATACCGACGATCGAATCTCAGGCAAGTAACATACCGACGACAAAGGGAACAACGTATGTTGTTATGCGGTCTGACCGATAAAGATCTTCGTAGAATATGTAGGAGCCTATATGGGCATCCAGGTCCCGCTATTGGTTATTGACCGGAGACGTGTCTCGGTCATGTCTACATTGTTCTCGAACCGTAGGGTCCGCACGCTTAATGTTTCGATGACAGTTATATTATGATTGTATGAGTTTTGATGTACCGAAGGAGTTCGCAGTCCCGGATGAGATCGGGGACATGACGAGGAGTCTCGAAATGGTCGAGACGTAAAGATCGATATATTGGACTACTATATTCAGACATCGGAAAGGTTCCGAGTGATTCGGGTATTTTTCGAGTACCGAAGAGTTACGGGAATTCGCCGGGAGAAGTATTGGGCCTTATTGGGCCATACGGGAAAGAGAGAGGGGCTGCCTAGGGCAGGCCGCGCGCCCCCCAAGGCCTAGTCCAAATTGGACTAGGGGGAGGGGCTGCGCCCCTTCCTTGTTTCCTACTCTTACTACATGGAAGGACTCCTAGTTGGACTAGGAAAAGGGGAATCCTACTCCCGGTTGGAGTAGGACTCCCCTAGGGCGCGCCATAGAGAGGGCCAGCCCTCCCCTCCTCCACTCCTTTATATACGGGGGCAGGGGGCACCCCATAGACACACAAGTTGATCTTCATGATCGTTCCTTAGCCGTGTGCGGTGCCCCCCTCCACCATATTCCACCTTGGTCATATTGTTGCACTGCTTAGGCGAAGCCCTGCGACGGTAGAACATCAAGATCGTCACCACGCCGTCGTGCTGACGGAACTCCTCCCCGACGCTTTGCTGGATCGGAGCCCGGGGATCGTCATCAAGCTGAACGTGTGCCAAGAACTCGGAGGTGCCGGAGTAACGGTGCTTGGATCGGTCGGATCGGGAAGACATACGACTACTTCCTCTACGTTGCGTCAATGCTTCCGCTTCGGTCTATGAGGGTACGTAGACAACACTCTCCCCTCTCGTTGCTATGCATCACCATGATCTTGCGTGTGCGTAGGAATTTTTTTGAAATTACTACGTTCCCCAACATTGTTCTCTATCCAAAAGAAATGTTAAAACACTTCCATAAATGCTAAAAATATTTGTGGCATCTAGATATTATATTCCAGAGGCCCTCACCAATTCCCAACATTTTTGGAGCCATTAAAAATATTTATATAATTTAAACAGCTCCAAATCAAATATTTATGCATTGATTCAAAGATCCAAAATGTGTAGCAAAAATGTGCATCACTTCTGGTTGTTGTTCCCAACATTATCCAAAGAGCATGAACATTTTTGAATAGCATTTTGGGTTCATTGAAAATCCATTTTAAAGTTGAACCTATTTGAATTTGCTTTGGTGCTAGGGTTTGAAACATCCCCATTTCAATTTCATTTGAAATTTAAACATGATGCACAAAGCAAGCCTAGGATCATACCAGAACTAGGGATGTGACACTATATATATCCTGTCTTCGCAGTAAACCGGCCAAACCGTAAAATTATGGTACATAATCGGGCCGTCATGCAAATCACTATGTATGATCCGCATCATGGGCCCAGTCATCTTGGTCCATTAACAAGACTAAATGTAAACTGGCCCACTAATAGATTCGGGCCTTTAATAGGCCAAGTAAACCGCCGGCCCTATTTTTGCAAGAAAACTCAATGGGCTTTTAGGAGGCTGAAAAGTAGGTTGAGGAAAAATAGACCCTGGCCCATTATTGTGCCAATCACATGACGGGCCGTTAACAAGCCAAAATTGTCTCGATCCTTGTTTGGCCTAATCAGATTATCGGCTATGAGCAGGCCAGATGCAAACCGGGCCATAGTTAGGCCCAACTATATGACGGGCTTTTAACAGGCCGAAATAAATATAGGGCCGAAATGTTAAACGGGCTTTTAACATGCGAAAACTAATATCAGGCCAAATTACTAAATGGGCCTTTAGCAAGTGGGCCCAAAAGCATAGCGTCTAGTTGACGGTTCGAATCTAATATGGGCCATAATTTATCCCAAAGCCTATTAAAGGGCCGGATCAGATCTGGGCCGTAATTTGTCCCAGGACGTGGTAGGCTTTTAACGGGTCGGATCTCATATGGGCCTTTATTAGGCCCAGTATGTGGCCGGCTATTAATGGACCGGATCAAATATGGGCCGGCATTTGGCCCAAAACATGGCAGCCTGTTAACTTGCCGGCCCACTAGTGTCCTCAAAATCTTGTGGGCCATTAGCTGGGCCGGCCCATTATGGTCGGCGAAATCTCATGGGCCTTTAGCTGGACCGGCCCATTATGGTCTGCAAAATCTTGTGGGCCTTTAGTTGGGCCGACCCATTTAATCTTTATGGGAACTTTTCGGCCAGCCCACATGTCAAATATCATAGGCGCATATCGCCCATTGGATGAGTGACACCTGTGCCAATGCGGAGCTGACACGTGGTTCCGTTGGCCAATGAGAATTTTAGACGTGGAAATCGGCATTGGTCATGGCTGTTAGCGGGTTATCGGATCCAAAACCGGACCAGATAGCTTAACAGCCATCCGTTACGGTGGATGCCACGTGTTGGTCACCCTTGACGAAAGCACTTCCATGAAGAGGCACTTATGTGATGATAATTTTGGTAATGTCATGAAACACTTCTATGATAGCACAGGTATGACTATCTTGATTTTGTCATAAAATCATCATGGATGTACACGCATGACAGCAAACGTGACCTACTGTGACAAACACGTATCATCACGGAAGTGTATTTTTTTGTAGTGCAATTAGACGCCGATTGAACTGTTGCACGTCCACCGTGAGGGCGAGGGAGAGGGCATAGTAAGCAAGCTTCTCCTCGTTCGGCGAGTTGATAGGACACATCAAAGAAGTACTAGTCCATACTGCATCCTTTCCGGTTAATATGGCTTAATTTGAATCAAGAAAAAACACTGGCGCTCAATGTATGTAACAAATACGCTCTTTACAGTCACTATATAGTTTTGCGGTGATTATACAATCACTAGCTCATCGTAGAGCACCGTATTGCACCCTACTGACCGGCCACATAGTTGATGTGGCACTTTGTTTCATGAATCGCCATATCCAGAGATTTGTCAACATAGCTTGTTGCCAGATAATCTTAAATGTGTGAAAGGAATCAAGGTTGCAAGCGATGGATGGCTTTTGCAAACCCGACATGCGGCGATGTGGTTCATGCCAACAACAAATATGCACAAGTTGATTTGTATTGATATCTAGACTAAGCCATGTATCCTGCTGCTGTAGCATGTCCCTCTTTTGTTGGATATTATGTATTGTTGTTAGTTTGAAGGATAGATACCTTTCTAGGATCAAGTGCATCCTAACTCACCTGTGTAGGATGGACTGATAATGATGACGGAGATGCTGTGCAGAAGCCAGATATTTTGGTGAAAGTGTTGTCCAATGGGATTTATATTTTGTATTACTCATATAGCTTACAAAGTTTGTCGCACAGCCTTGTAACTTCTTACTCCATTTCTAAATTTGTACTAGTCCTCTATCACTACATGAATCAGGAACTTTTCCATCTGCCATGGCTGATGGCAAAGGCATGGCTGGCGGACGGCAAAGACCTTTGCCGTCAGCCAGCAGACAACAAATTGTCCGGCTGAACGAACCACGGAAAAGGGCTCTTTGCCGTCTGCTGGCTGACGGCAAAGATCTCGAGGCCTTTGTCGTCCGCTGGCAGATGGAAAAGGGCATGGATGGTGCATGTGGTAGGTTAGTTCAGTTAGGGGGTTAACGGCGTGCTTTGTTGTCTGCCAGCAGACGGCAAACTAACCAAATAGGTCAGCCACAGTGCCCCCAGGTTGCACAGTTAGCTGCCACGTGGCAGGTTTGCCGTCTGCTGGCAGATGGCAAAGCTTTTTGCCGTCTGCCAGCAAAGGGCAAAGAGCCTATACAGCCCCTGTTTTTTATCTTCTTCTTCTTCTAACTAAGGTAGGTAAACATGCCATTTTTTAGCTAAGCTAGGTAAAAAAAAGCTAAGTGTAGGTCATTTTAGGGCTAAGCTAGGTAAATAGGTCATTTTGGATCTTAGTAAGGTTATTTGTCATTTTGGAGGAAAATAAGGTAAGTCTATGTCATATTGGAGCTAAACCAATGTTATCATGCCATATTTTTACCTAACTATGCTAAGTATGTCATAAATGAACTAAAGAAGCTATGTATAGGTCATTTTTAGCTAACCTATGTAGTTACGACATTTTTGAGCTAACTAAGCATATTTTTTCATTTTGGAGGAAAAAAATGCAAAGTATAGGTCATTTAATAGCTATCCTGGCGAAGGTATGTCAAGTTGGAGCTAAGTAAGGTTATTATGTCATTTTCGAGGAAAATAAGCTAAGTCTATGTCATTTTGGAGCTAAACCTAGGTTACTATGCCATTTTTTCCCAAGTGAGCTAATTATGTCATAAATGAACTAGCTACGGTAATTAAGTATATATCATTATTGAGCTATCCTATGTAGTTATGCCTGTTTTTAGCTAGCTAAGTATATTAAGTCATTTTGGAGGAAAAAAATGCTAAGTATAGGTCATCTTATAGCTATCCTAGGTAAAGTATGTTAGTTTGGAGCTAAGTAAGGTTATTATGTCATTTTCGAGGAAAATAAGCTAAGTCTATGTCATTTTGGAGCTAAACCTAGGTTATTATGCCATTTTCCCCAAGTGAGCTAATTATGTCATAAATGAACTAGCTAAGCTATGTATAGATCATTATTGAGCTATCATAGGTAGTTATGCTTGTTTTTAGCTAACTAAGCATATTAAGTCATTTAGGAGGAAAAAATGCTAAGTATAGGTCATTTTATAGCTATCCTAGGTAAAGTATGTCAGTTTGGAGCTAAGTAAGGTTATTATGTAACTTGGGAAAACTTACCATCATCACGGAGGTGAAGGACCGGTCGGGAGTGTGCTAGTGTCAGACGGAGAAGGACTGGTCGGGGTTGCGCAGTTGCGAGACGGAGAAGGATCGGTCGATGCTTCTCGAGAGGCATGCTAAACCAAAGATCATTTGCAATGTCTTGTTACCATGATGCAACTGAAATGTAGTAACTAATGGAACTCACCGTGTCCGCTATACCAATCTAGGGCATCGGCAGAGGGGTCTGACCGTTTTTCTCGCACACAGACTGTATATTTTGTTTTCATGAATCAGTCATATTAATTAGTAATGAAATGAACATTACATGCATGATTTGGCTAATATGTAGGAGAAACATACCACGAGGAGCTTGTATAGGGCCTGGTGACCCAAGTCATTCCGGTTCCTCTCGTCATCCATCATCCTAGCCGTCCTATCCTCCAACTCCTTCTCCCTCTACGCCACCTGCCTGTTTGCCTCTGCCAGAAGCTCCTGGGCCCTAGCCTCGATGGTGAGGTCCATTGGCCGTGGACGAAGACTCATCTTAGAAGAGAGCTCGTCTAGCGCTTCTTAATCTCTAGAGAGTTCTAGGACACCGTATCAGTCCATCCCCAATGGCTGTCGAGCCACGTTTCCTCCATTCACCAGATAGCATCACGAGCTCTGGATCAAAAGCACTCTGGCTCGGGTTGAAGTCATACCCTTTCATCACCTTCCCCCAGTCTCTGTACCTCACGAGCTTGTTGTGGGAGGAGACGTTGGTGAAGCACTCTGGATGATCGAGGTCAGACTCAGAGAATGCATTGGCCTTCTTGTATGGGTAGTATGGGCCATGTCATAGAGATCGTACAGCGGTGGCACCTCCTTCTTGTTGTGATGCGCCTAAAAGAGAGGAAGACCATATTAGTTAAGGGCTCAAGCTAGCATGAAGAATGAAATTGCATTAATCGTAAAGCAAACCACATACCAGTGATCCCCGTACTCAAACAGGTTGGAGCTCCCTGGATGCTGTGGCACACCTCGCATTTGGTCATGCTTATCTATAGCCTTGTTGTGTTCGGCTAGACATTGGGGAGAGAACCACTCATCCACCAACGCCTCCCAACAGTCCATCATATCCACACACCATCTCGGGGGCACCTAAGTTTGGCAAAGAGAAATTTCAGAGCTACGCCTACAAATGCAATCAAGGAAACTAAGTACAATGCCATAAGAATAGGTAATTACCTTCAGGTACTTCTCCTTACTCGGATACTTGGCGCTGCACTTCTGCTTGGCCCTCCTAATGTTAGTCGAGGCGTAGTAGTCTCGAACAGACTGCACCCATGCCTCATGCCGTAAGTTCTGAAGTAGGCACTTGCACTCAGCTTCGAGAACCCTAGCCACCTCCTCCTCGTCTTGCTCAGTACACCTGTAGAAGGTCTGCAATCGAAAAAGACAACATAGATTAGTACAATCACTAGGTACTGTTGATTTTTAATTCTGTAAGGAGAAATTACCCAAAACTGCCGCCTCACAATGTCGGCCACCGTCTCGCACAAGTCATAGTTGACCCTCTCCTCCGGCGGGGCCGGGGCAGTCACGTACAGCTCCCAGCTCAGTGCTAGCTGTGGAACCTGGCCCTCACCGGGCAACATGACCAACCCCGGGAAGTGGTGCTGGCAAAGCACACCAAGGACCTGGTTGGGCCTGCGTGCACGAGAGGCGTATTTCCAACCCCTGCAGTATGACAAGGCGAACACATTCAATATTAATTTGAAGAACATGAAGGACAATGGTCAAAAAAGAGTAAATGCACTTACTTCTCCCCGTTAGGCTCAATCAACCACCTGTGATCGCGGGTCGCCGGCACGGCTGGGAGCTTCGTACCACCACACTGGTAGACCTTCTTGCCCTGCTCAACTAGCTCGCCCTAGCTAAAACTATCGTCAGACCAGGTGTCCTCGCCATCAGCATGGCCACCAGTATCCGGAGTCACGTGGGACGAAGACTCCGGGACCCGAGTCTCCTGGGACGAAGACTGTGGGACCCGAGTCTCCTGGGACGAAGCCTCTGGGACCCGAGTCTCCTGGGACGAAGGCTCATCGACCAGAGGCTCGTCAACCCGAGGCTTGTCGGCCTGAGGCTCTTGGACCGGAGTCTGAGTTGGGTCCACCTGACACGGAGCACTACGGTGGTCCGGAGAATCAGCTGGGGGTGGCAGCAATGAAGGCGCAGCAGCCTTCCTACCTCTCCCGCTGCCACGTCCACCTCTAGCAGCCCTCTTCAGCTTCCCCTGACCTCAACCGGTCGAAGAAGAAGCACCCGCCGGTGTCTGCATACTGTCATCCAGCGCTCTCCAGAGGTGCTGGGGTGGAATAATAATACCCCTCCCAACACGCACCGAGGAAGGAGCCTCAAAGTTCTCTCGACCCGCGCCCACCATCTGTCAACACCTGCAATGACAAAGAGTAAACAAAGTTAGTACAACATAAACATTAGAAAATATTTAAGTGTGTATCATCATCATGAACATAATAAAATATTTAAGTGTGTCGGGGTCAGGGTAAGCTGTGACGGGGTCACTGTGTCGGGGTGTCGAGGTGGGGTCGGGGTATCCTGTTGGGGTCGGGGTCAGGGGGTCAGGGCGGCGACCCTCGACTCCTCGACCCTCAACTCCTTGACCCCTCGACCCTTGACTCCTTTTCCCGTCGATCCTCTACCCCTCTACCCCTCGACTCCTCGATCCTCAACCCCTAGGCCCTCGACTCCCTTTCCCCTTGATCCTCGAGCCCTCGACCACTCGGCGACCCTCTTTTCCCCCGGCAACCCTTTTTTTCAACTTTTCCTACTTTTTTCATCTTCTACTTCTACTTTTTTTTTCATACTTCTTTTTTTCTTCTTCCTTCTTTTCCTTCTTCCTCTTGTCTTCATTTTCTTCTTCATTTTCCTTATTTTCCTTCTTCCTCTTGTCTTCTTTTTCTTCTTCAAGTAATCAACCTAAATCAACTAATTATCCTAAATCAACTAAAATCTACTAACCTAAAATAAACTAAAATCTACTAACCTAAAATAAACTAAAATCTATTAACCTAAAATAAACTAAAATCTACTTTTTTTTCTTCTTTTCTACCTTTTCTTTCTTCTTCTTCTTCTTCTTCTTCTTCTTCTTCTTCTCCTTCTTCTTCTTCTTCTTCTTCTTCTTCTTCTTCTTCTTCTTCTTCTTCTTCTTCTTCTTCTTCTTTTTTCAATGTTTTGTCCTCCTAGTCGTTTTAGGTCTTGTTTCTTTCTTTCTTTCTTTTCTTGTTCTTGGGCTTATATCTAACTAAGTAATTAACCTAAAGAAACTAACTAAGTAATTAACCTAAAAATAACTAACTAACTAATTAACCAATGTACATTAGGGTAAAATAAATAATTAATTAACCTAAAAAACTAACTAACTAACCTAAAACAAAAAACAAAAAAAAAGACAAAAAGAGGAAAAATAAGACCACCAGGGGCCGGAGCGGCGGGCGGCAATGGGCGGCGGGGCGCCGAGGCAGCGGGGGGTCGGGGGAGTCAGGGGCATGGGGCGCTGGGGGTCGGGGGCATCGGCGATGGTGGTGGTCGGGGGCGGCGGGGTCGGTGGGTGTCGGCAGCGGCGGGTTCGGTGGGGGTCAGCGGTGGGGCATGGGGGCGGTGCGGTGAGGGAGAGAGACAGGGGTGGGTGCGGGGCGACCATTTTTAGTTAGGTTTAATTTCTTTGCACTCTGCTAGCAGACATCAAAGAGCGTAGATTGTGGAGTCGGGCCAGGGGGAAATGGCTGTTAGGTTGGCTATTCTCATTGCCGTGTTCTAGCGGACGGCAAAGAACCTTTGCCGTCGGCTAGCGGACGGCAAATGAAGTGGTCGTTAGGTGGTTCTCGTTAGTGGGCCACCTTCCCTCTTTGTCGTCGGCTAGTAGGTGGCAAAGGGCAGGCTGACGACAAACATCCTCTTTGACATCTGCTCTTTCTTTGCCGCCAGCTTTCTGTCCCACAGATCAGGAGCTGATCGAGAACCTTGAGGCCAAAGTGAGTGCTGACAGCGCGAGATCTCACCCTCTCATCAATTTGTTCATACCAACCACTGACAGCGAGCACGACATATGCTACACCCATCCCGAGAAACTTCCAGGTCAGACACCGATCGACCGTCTACTTGCACAAACATATTCGTTTGTTTATAGCTCTATTTTTCTTTTTAGACGCAGACCTAGTGAAGCAATTACAATTTGACAGTTAATTAAAGGTGAAACAAGTGACTGCAACATGCCAAAGATGTTATGAAAAAACTACCAACTCCGTAAACTAAAACCTATATTCGACAATACTGCAGGTATCACACTGAGTGGCCTAAGCAAGCATTTCTTCCAGCGCAACTCCAGGGCATTCTAAAGGGGCACGTGGACGCGTTGCAAGATACAGTCGGAGTGTGGCATGCACGCGATGTGGCACAAGACCAGCAATACCTTGCCGGTGATGCTCAACAGTCGGCAAACGGACAGCAAAAAGTTTCTGGTGCTGCACACCACAAGAACTTTGACCACCAGCGGACCAACTAGGTGATGCACCAGTACCACCTCGGGGACCTGTAGCAAGAGAAGGAGCAGGAGCTGGTCCTCTGCAAGATTTTCTACCTGAAGAACACTAGGGCTAGGACTAAAAGAGTATAAGTTAGTTTGGTATTGGTACTTGTACTACCTGGTTGTCTGCAAGTTGGTATTGTTGTTAATGATCTTTCGGTATTAACTTGGCATTTGCTTCCGACAATCAATTTTTCGAAATGAATTTTCAGGCACCTGATTTTTATTTGATGTGTAGCATAAGCACCTGCCATTTGAATTCCTAGTTCTCCAAATTGTTTACATCTTCTAAGTACGCAGGGGATCCATCCGGTTTCACAGGCTGATAGTTGGGACGCAGCACATCGGAACTGGGCTGTGGCATGCCAAGCCCAGCTGCAAATTGTTAAAAGAGAGGAGTGATGGATTTGGGCCTTCCAGAATAGTTAAGTGTCGCGACCTCGATCCTGAAGCGCCTCCCATGGACTAAAAAAAGGCCTAGTCCGTTATTATTAGTTGAAATATGTAAAATATTCCATAATGAAAATAAATATGTAAAATGCTATGAATTTAGTCTGCTTTCATTGAAAAGCATCCAATTTGCATGAAATTCGTCCATGGAACCATAAGACGGCTGTCCATACAGAGCCTAACAGCAAGTTCATGGCCGTATGCAAGCAAGTGCATGCACTTATTATCACGATGGGAAAATAATGCTGATGTCTGACATGGTGAAACCCATGAAGTCTTCAATGTACTCAATAAACGAGAGAATTCTGCAAGTACAGACTAATAACTGGGATCCAGGAGGTATATTGTTTGTTCAGGTCGAGCAATTTTCAATTGGGCTGTAGACTGACCAGGCTTGATTTTGTTTTTAACAGGCCCAGCCCATGACGAAATGGGGCACAAAGATCCAGCAGGTATCTTCTGGAATCTGGCCCGCCAGCGTTTGTTAGATTTTATCTTAGAACATCCGCAGGCAGTTTTTTTACTGAATCAAACACACAACTCAGTTCTATTTTCCTTTTAAAATGCCATGTCCTACTTCCATTTTCTAATCTCTACCTATAGTTTTACTAGTTCATATACCTGTATTATTATATTGAAAATACATAAAGTTCTCTTTTCATATTTACATCCTTAGTTTTTTTCCTTCCCAGCACTGATTTTTTTACCACCGGATTTCCCTTAAACCAACTCAATTGTCCCATGTCTTATTTGCTTAGAAAAAATAAATGATTTTTTGGCAAATCAATAAGTTCTTAAAAATTAAATTTTTATCATTTCTGGATTAAAACAGTTTGGACTCCACCAAAATATGCAAAATAAGGTTGAACTTTTTAACCCTGGTCCTGCGCAAAAAATGGGCTATAATAAATTCCTTAAGAATTAGCAAATGGGCTGCAAATTATTAAAAAAATAGCAAATGGGCTCTATGTTGTCTGCCTTAGATTTGGAGGCTGACTTGTGGGCCTACTAAGTTCATGCGTACAAAAGGTTTCTCAAAAAAATAAACTTAGTCAACAATCGACTCTACCAGCATCAGACTATTAGATGTCAATCTAACGACTATGGTGCTTCTTCAGTCTCTGATTTTCCTGCTCCAGTCGCCCAAACTAGCGCCAATGGAACTGCCTGCTCCCGCCTCCCGTGGCCTGCTGCGCTGTCTGGCAGGTCTCATGTCCCCACCATATTAGCATCCCTAGCCTGGCTATCCCTCTACTCACCCACACCTCCTGTTATTCTCCGGTGACAGCAGCCTCACACTGCGTCCGAACAAGTAAACCCTCGTACCCACTCTGTGTGGGAAACAACTTCCGAGTCTTCCTCGACTCTGGGTCGTTCCCTTACTTGGCCTCGTCGTCGTCCACCACCTTGGTGCTCTCGGCATGGCATGCTCAATGAATGACATCCATCGGAAGAGTACTGTACGTAGAGAGGCTGATAGTTTGGCCCACGTCCGCACGCAAGGAAGTGGCTCCTTTTTTTGCGTGTAGGAAGTTCCTCCTTATTACGCGCAAAATAATAATTCCTCCTCCTCATAGCCGGGACCCACAGGAAGAGCCTCTGTATTTGGCGAAAAAAACATTCCCCTCGCTGATAGCTCGGATCCACCAGCTATTACGCACAAAAATAATGAATAGCCCCATTGCTAGGTCGGGCCCTCCATATTCCGAGGCTGACTTGTGGGCCTACTAAGTTGACACGGACGCAGGGCTTTGTCAACTGAGTCAATATAAATGATTCTAGGTGCGGTGACCGTATGATTTCCATCCAACTGTCGTCGTGCTTCTTCAACCTCTGGTCTTCTTGCTCCAGCCGCCCAAACTAGCGCCGACCGTGCCGCCTGGTCCTGCCTCCCGTGGCCGGTTGTGCTGCCGTGGAGGCCTGACCGCCCCTACTCCAACCTCTGGTCAGGCCATCCCTCTACTCACCCACACCCCCTGTTATTTTGCGGCGATGGCAGCCTCACACCGCAGCCAAACCAGTGAACCCTCATACTCCTCTCCGCATGGGCATCCACTGCTGCGTCTTCCCCGGCTCCGTGTTGACCCCTTCCTAGGCCTTGCCATCATCCATCGACTTGGTGCTCTCGGTGCGGCGTGGTCAATGTGGTCAGGGAACAACTTCCATCAGAAGAGTACTGTACGTGGAGAGGCTGACAAGTGGGTCCATGGATGCAACAAGGAAGTGCAACCTTATTACGCACAAAATAATGATTCCTCCACCTGACAGCAAGGACCCACCGAACGGGCCACCGTATTTCGCAAAAAAATATTCCCCCCTGACAGCTGGGACCCACCATCTACATCTTCGCACGCAAGGAAGTGCCTCCTTATCCTCCTTGACAGTCAGGACCCACCTGGAAGAAGCGTACGTAGCGTTTTGTCATTCTGGCCGTGAACGTGTACATACATACTGGTAGATCGATCTGTCTACAGGCTACAGCGATGAACCGTGGCCGAGTAAGGAAGGGCACATGTCAGAGTAGAGGTGTGGACATAACATGTACATGTACGTACATCTAGGGTGCAATAAAGTAAATACAACGACGTACGTACATACGGGCGGGGTCTCGAACGCCTATTCACGCATACGTACGGCCAGGGCTCGTGTACATGGCTAGGTCGGAACGGAGAAACTACATCTTCGTGTTTATCGGGAGGCAACGGAATGCGTCGTGTTCATCGAGAGCCAACCGGCTTGGATGGAACAGCCGAAACGAGGCCTGGCGTACCGCAGAACTAAGGAAACGGCCTTGTGTTCGACCGGCTACGGTTGAAACAACATCCTGTTCACCGGGAGGGGTGTGGCGTGCAGCAAAACTGAGGAAACAGACTTGTGTTGGAGCTCTACGGTCGGAATGGAAGTCCTATTCATCGGGAGAGGTGTGGCATACCGCAAAACGGAGGAAACGGACTTCTCTTTGACGTCCTACGGTCAAAATGGGGGTCCTGTTCATCGGGAGGGGTGTGGCATACTGAAGAAGGGACTCGACGGGCTACTATTCATCCACCGTCTACTGCCTCCACGGGGTACTGTTGATCCAACGTCGACCTCCTCAAGCCTCCGCCAACTACTGTTCATCCACGGGCTCCTATTCATCCAGCCTCCACCGCTCCTCCACCAGCTACTGTTCAACCAGCCCTCTCCACGGGGTCCTGTTCAACCACCCCTCCACGGGCTACTGTTCAACCAGCCCTCCACCCGCTATTGTTCAACCAACCCTCTCCACGGGGTCCTGTTCATCCAGCGGCAATGACCTCTACTACCACGGGGTCCTGTTCATCCAACCCCAACCAGGAACTGTTCATCCATCCCCCCAACAACGCTCACTGTTCATCTCTTGTGAAGGAATCGCTCGATCGGGTTCAGTTAACAGCCTGGGATCGATCGATCGCGCGGGTTCAATAACGCATGGCCTGCGGTACATGTATGAGAGAAACGGGCATCGCTCAGCCCCGACCACCAACCCTAACCGGGCACTCCCCGATATATTCCTCGCCCTCGCTTGTACAACGGTTTTTTCCGTCATGGACGGCACAAAAAATGTCATGCAATTACGTCTCCTTCCTGCCCAGGACGAAAATCCCATTTTCAATCATGATTTTCTATCATAGAAGTAGGAGCGCACCACATCTATGATGATACCGGGTTTTTGTCACAATTATCATCTTAAAAGTGTCATAAGCATGACAGAAAAAAATCGTTCAACCCAAAATGTCACGGATGTGCCTTTTTTTGTAGTGCTAGTTCATCTCTTGTGTTCAATCTTTGTACCGGAACCTCAGATTGGTACATGTGGGTGACTAGTAGTGTTGATTACATCTTGTAGCTGATTACTATATGGTTTATTTGGTGGAAGATTATCTGGTCAGATCCATTATGCTATTTAATACCCTTTTGATCTTGAGCATGATTATCATTTGTGAATAGTTACTTTTGTTCTTGAGGTCACGGGAGAAGTCATGTTGCAAGTAATCACGTGAACTTGATATGTGTTTGATATTTTGGTGATATGTATGTTGTGATTCTGATAGTGGTGTCATGTGAACGTTCACTTCATGGCGCTTCACCATACTTGGGCCTAAGGGAATGCATTGTGGAGTAGTTATTACATGATGGGTTTCTAGAGTGACAGAAGCTTAAACCCTAGTTTATGTGCTACTCGCTTCGTTCCAAATTACTCGTCGTAGTTTTAATTTGAACTAAAACCACGACAAATAATTTGGAACGGAGAGAGTACTTCGTAAGGGACCGATTTGGATCCAAAAGTTTAATGCTATTGTTAGATTTTTATCTTAATACTTTTCTCATAGTTGCAGATGCATGCGTGGGGGTTAATCATAAGTAGGAGGTTTGTTCAAGTAAGAACAACACCTAACGACTGGTCCACCCACATATCAAATTATCAAACTAGCGAAAACAGATCAAACCAACATGATGGAAGTGACTAGATGAAATTACCGCGTACCTGAAGAACGCTTTGCTTATTATAAGAGACCATTTTGGTCTATCCTTGGGCTACCTTGCTGCAATTTATTTATTGTTACTGTTATTTTCTTGTTACAAATTACCTGCTATCAAACTATTCATTACCAATAATTTCAGTGCTTGAAGAAATTACCTTGTTGAAAACCACTTGTCATTTCCTTCTGTTCCTCGTTAGGTTTGACACTCTTATATTACTTATCGAAAGGACTACGATTGATCCCCTATACTTGTGCGTCATCAATACACAACCATCAATACAATGAAAGAAGGACGTAGGGTATTACCTCTTCGAGAGGACCTCAACCTAGGTAAATATTTTTTCCTTCGTCCCTTGTTAACCATTGATCCGAGATTCACAACTCCAGACTGCCTCCACTCAGGTCTGCCGGTTTTACCACTTGGTGCTTTCATTGAGTGTTCTGTCGTGCGATCAAAGAAAAGATCAATGGTAAATCCATGGATGAATTGCAATGTTGGCCAGGATGACATCTTTGTCCCTCACCATCTCGCACCCGTCGAGAACTTCGCCCTGGACCATGTGGTAACTTTGGAAAGCTGGGACTACACTTCGGATTCCCATGGTGAGCTTGTTCTTTCTGGATGGGCTTTAGGCCTAACGAAAGACCCGTCGGTTGCCGCAGGCTCAATCCCTAGACCGATCTCGAATCTAAACCTCGGATCCGGCCGCCCGATTGGTTTGGTCCCATCCTAGGAATCGGTTGCAGCCACACCAGGTGAGGTCCTCAACATCAAGTCAGGCCTCGAACCCAATCTGAGTTCAAACATGGACCCTACATCAAGTATGGATCTAATCTCCCAACTGGTGGCCTACAGTAAAAATGGGCCAGCCAAGACTCCGACCTCACGTCAATTAGCGCCTGGATCATGGTTCGAGTCTGCCTGACCTCTGGACATGCCATAAAAACTGAAGATCTGTCCGACCTTAATGAGATGTTGGATTGCATTCAGAGTTTATCAATATTAAATGATCAGACTTTGGTCTATGATGGGATCGGACTTAAAGCCGAGGACAGGGAAATTTCCAACCCACCCACCACCCACCTAGTCGCCACGATCAATAACTTAACCGATAGTTAGACTATGAGGAGGCCACCGACATGGATGAAGATGTCGACTGTACTCCAGAAACCACTACGCCTTCGGCTAACACTAGAAGATGGACTATAACATCCACTTATGATGTATATATGGTGGACACACCTAAGAACCCATCAAGGCACCGACGCAGGCACGTCAAAGATACCAATGGGGGCCTAGCAGGCACGACAACGTCACCACTGACAATGGCGAAGCGGGCGACAAAACTGATAACCAATGAGAGGACATTCAAGCCTCCCCAAGACAGCAAAACAACCTCGCAGGAGTCCATGAAGATGAGGACCCCGATGATCTCTCCGACGGGGCCGACAAAAAATATTTACCTGAATCCGAGGAGGATGAGAGCCTCGAAACCAATGACTATGTACTCCTCGAGGACCCTTTTGAGCAAGAACGGTTCAGACGGAGCCTGGTAGTCACTACCAGGAGTATCAAGACGAAGCAGCAACAACTGCAATCCGATCAGAATGCGCTGAATGACAAGTGGGTAGAAATCCTTTCGGGCGAGCAACATCTTGAGGAACGGAGCCATACCGCGCCTAAATATTATTCCCATGGGCGTCTACTACCAGAATTCGATGAAAATGTCAGTGATAATGTGCTCTTAATAAGCAGTCTGGAGATCAACCTGATCGACTCCCTAGAGGGCGCAATAGGCCAACAAGGGCAAATATACATGGCCAAAAAACAAGACCTCGTCATGACAAAGAGCCTATTCAATACCCCGAGCCCTACGACACACGACGGCGAATAGAAGCAAATCGAGCACCTACTCGGTCCATCTACGGATCAAGGGGGCGTGCACCTTCTTGGCTTGATGGCTACGAGACCTGACTGGATAGGCACAGTCGGGCTCGGGACCAATCGCATGCTCGAATGTCTCCCAACGTCTGGAACGACACTACTCGGTTCCGAGGACCCGCTCACCCTATTTGTTTGACAGAAAAGGTCATGGAACATCAGTTCCTGGATGGGTTCAAACCAATTAACATCGAGCAATATGATGGAATGACCGATCCAGCCATGTGGATCGATGATTTCCTCCCACACATCCACATGGCCAATGGAGATGATCTCCATGCTATTAAATACTCGTCACTCAAACTCAAGGGGTCAGTGAGGCATTAGTTGAATAGTTTGCCTCCTCACTCTATCGGGAGCTGGGAAACACTCAAGGATGCCTTTAGAGCAAACTTCCAGGGCACTTACGTCCAACCTCCGGACGCTGACGACCTCAGCCACATTATTCAACAACCCGGTGAGTCGGATAGGAAATTTTGGAATCGGGTTCTAACCAAAAAGAAACATATAGTTGACTGCCCCAACGCCGAGGAGATCACCGCATTCTAGCATAGTAACTGGGATGACTGGCTTGCACACAGGCTTGGGAAGGATAAGTCGAGGACCATGGAAGCCTTTAGCTCACGTATGACCCATTTTACACTGGAGAGGATAGTTGGCTGCCCCGCAGTTTTCACAACGGTGAGGCTGGTGGCACCTCGGAAGCCCGCGATGGCGATGATAAGCCTAGGCGCAATAAGAATAAGTCTATGCATAAGAATGGTGGGAGCGACACCGAGGATGCCAGGGTTAATGTTGGGTTCAACAACCCTGTAGCTGGATAGAAAAATAAGCCTTTAAAGGGAACAAGGATGGACCCAGCTAGCTGGACAAGATCCTCGACAGACCATGCCAGACCATGGCACCTCGGATAAACCTGCAAATCATATCAATCAGAACTGCTAGGTCTTTAAGTAGGCCAGAAAAATGGCGATGGTGGGTCCAAATAAAGCCATCCCTGTAGCAAAGATGAGGACGAACCTCGGCAGCCAAACAATGGAGGCCAGAAACAATTCCCTCCCGAGGTGAAGGACGTGAACATGATCTATGTCACTCACATCCCCAAACAGGAGAAGAAACGAGCACTTTGGGATGTTTATGCCATCGAGCCCATCGCACCAAAGTATAATTCATGGTCGGCTTACTAATACGTCTCCAACGTATCTATAATTTCTGAATGTTCCATGGTGTTATATTATAATTCTTGGATGTTTTATAATCATTTCATAGTCGTTTTATATCATTTTTTGGTACCAACCTATTGACATAGTGCCAAGTGCCTGTTGCTGTTTTTGCATGTTTTTTACATCGCATATAATCAATATCAAACGGAGTCCAAACCCAGCGAAACTTTTTATGATTTTTTTGGGCCAGAAGACATCCAATGTGCCGGAGAAGCGCCTCAGGGTGCTTTGAGGGGAGCACAACCCTCTAGGGCGCGCCTGGAGGCCCAGGCGTCCCCTGGTGGGCTGTGCCCACCACGGGTGCCCCCAGGACCGCCTCTTTGCTCTATAAATACCCCAATATTGCATAAACCCTAGGGGAGTCGACGAAAATTAATTCTAGCCGCCGCAAGTTC
Source organism: Triticum urartu (assembly GCF_003073215.2). Classification (NCBI taxonomy): domain Eukaryota; kingdom Viridiplantae; phylum Streptophyta; class Magnoliopsida; order Poales; family Poaceae; genus Triticum; species Triticum urartu. Next base: position 165,366,646 of record NC_053022.1, on the reverse strand, counting down.
TAGAAACATCAGATCCAATCATGACACCATGTTGTCCATTGGTGCCTCTCTAACGATGCGTGAATAGTTCTTTGTAGACCTTTGGGTCCGTAGTTAGTAGCTAGGTGGCTTCCACTCTCTCGCTTGATTCTCAATACAAATGGTCTCTTGGAAATTCATATGATGTAATTCTTTTGTGGTGTGTTTGTTGGGATCCGATGAACTTTGAGTTTATGATCTGATTTATCTCTTTTTATCCATGAAAGTTATTTGAGTCTTCTTTGATCTCTTATATGCATGATTGCTTATAGCCTCGTACTTCTTCTCCAATATTTGAGTTTTATTTGGCCAACTTGATCTACTTATCTTGCAATGGGAAGATGTGCTTTGTGATGGGTCCGATCTTAAAGTGATTGATCCCAGTGACAGAATGGGAACGGACATGTATGTATTGTTGCCATTAAGGATAACAAGATGGGGTCTATTTCTACATAAATAGATCTTGTCTACATCATGTCATCGTTCTTAGTGCATTAATCTATTTGAACATCAACTTAATCCACTAGATGCATGCTGGATAGCGGTCGATGTGTGGAGTAATACTAGTTGATGCAGGCAGGAGTCGGTCTACTAATCTTGGACGTGATGCCTTGTAACACCCTCGATGTGACTATAGCTCCCACGTGTCGAGGCACGACTTAGAGATATAATCGCATTGAAGGCATATGTCGCAAGTTAGGCAATCTTCACAACATCCCATGTAATATGATAATAAAAAGGGAGATAACATAGTTGGCTTACACTCGCCACGTCAACCAAGTACATTAATAACATTACATCATCCAAACACTCATGGCCCGACTACGGCGCCAAATTAAAAGAGAACCCAACATGCGACACGGTCCCAATCACCCCCAACTAGGCACCACTACTGATCATCGGGAAAGGAAACATAGTAACGTTGATAGTCTTCGTCGAACTCCCACTTGAGCTCATACGTGTCTCCTGGAGCGGAATCATCAGGCCCTGCATCTGGTGTAATAGTAATCTGTGAGCCACAGGGACACAGCAATCTCGCACCCTCGCGATCAAGACTATTTAAGCTTATAGGTATGGCAACGTAAATATATGGAGCTGCAGCAAGCGACTAGCAAGTATGGTGGCTAACTTATTCGCAAAAGAGAGCGAGAAGAGGAGGCAAAGCACGAGCGAGAAACTAGAGAGCAACCTGCGCAAACATTACTCCAACGCCGTGTCCACTTCCCGGACTCCGCCGAGAAGAGGCCATCAGGGTAACACACTCAGTTGATTCATTTTAATTAAGTTAAGGTTCAAGTTATCTACAACCGGACATTAACAAATTCCCATCTGCCCATAACCGCGGGCACGGCTTTTGAAAGTTCAATCGCTGCAGGGGTGTCCCAACTTAGCCCATCACAAGCTCTCACGGTCAACGAAGGAATAGACCTCCTCTCGAGACATTCCGATCCGACTCGGTATCCCGGTACAACAAGACATTTCGACAGGGTAAAACTAAACCAGCAACACCGCCCGAATGTGCCGACAAATCCCGATAGGAGCTGCACATATCTCTTTCTCAGGGCACACTCAGATGAACACTACGTACAACTAAAACCAACCCTCAAGTTGCCCCGAGGTGGCGCTGCAAGTGGCTCTATTTGGACCAACACTCAAAGGAGCATTGGCCCGGGGGGGTTTAAAATAAGATGACCCTTGAGTCTGCAGAACCCAAGGGAAAGAAAAGCTAGGTGGCAAATGGTAAAACCAAGGTTGGGCATTGCTGGAAAAGCTTTAATCAAGGCGAAATATCAAGGGGTTCCCATTATAACCCAACCGCGTAAGGAACGCAAAATCCGGGAACATAACACCGATATGACAGAAACTAGGGCGGCAAGAGTGGAACAAAACACTAGGCGAGAGGCCGAGCCTTCCACCCTTTACCAAGTATATAGATGCATTAAGATAACAAGGCAATATAATGATATCCCAACAAGTAAATAAAAGATGTTCCCACAAGGAACGGCCTCCAATCTTCACCTGCAACTAGCAACGCTATAAGAGGGGCTGAGCAAAGCGGTAACATAGCCAATCAACGGTTTGCTAGGACAATGGTGGGTTAGAGGTTTGACATGGCAATTTGGGAGGCTTGCAAGCAAGTGGTAGGCATCGTAGCAATGGCATAGCAAAAGAGCGAGCAAACTAGCATAGCAAAGATAGTAGTGATTCGAGGATATGATCATCTTGCCTGAAATCCGGCAAGGAAGAAGAACCAGTCCATGAAGAAGAGAAACGGACGTAGACGAACGGGTCCTCACACACACGACGTTATCGGAACCAACCCGAAGAAGCAACACCGGAAAGAAGCAAACAACATAGTAAACAACCACTACAACAACATGGCACGATGCGCAAACAAGTATGATGCATGTCCGGTTTAATGAAGCATGGCATGGCAAAATGCACAAGCAATTCTACAAATTAAGTGGAGCTCACTATGCAACGAGTTGCATATTGACGAAACACCACTGGACTTATTTAGTTCTCTCTCGTTTAGGAACTCAACAATATTAAATGTTGTTAAACATGGCAAGAGGGTGAAGCAAAGTAAAACTACCTATCTAGTCAAGGTTAAATGAGGCCGGAAGCAACGTACAACAATTTCGGAAACTCCTCATATGCATATATTAGGTTTGGTACTGATCTGCCCTAAACATAATTTTAGAGTTGTTAGGCATGCAAAACAAGTACACCATGTTAAACTAGGCATTTTTCTACCCCATTTACATATAAAGTTTGTTAAATTCGGAGTTACGGTTATTTAGTTATGAATTAAACCGTTTAGCATGGCATAAGAGTAAATCTACACAAAAAGCAATTTAAACATTTTAACCATGGATGAAAATGAAAAATTATTAAACTACATGAAAAACTAAGCAAGTTTCATATGTAACTTATTTTAATCCGATGCATGGTTATTAAGTTATTATATGCATGAAGATGAGGGTCTTTTCTGTAAAACAGCAGTTTTCTGGAAATTAGCTAAAATTCTCAGCAGGAAAAAAAGGCATCTCGGGCCGAATCTGTTGGCCCAACAACAGAAAAAACAGAGGGGCTTCGGTGGGGTGGCCTCACCATGGGCTTTGGCCCAGCTGGAGAGGAAGGAGGCCGGCCCAGGCGCGTGCGGTCGATCTAGAACCGATCAGCGCGAGCGGCCGAGGCACTCTGCTCGTTTCTGAAGCAGAATGACAGCGGCAGGTTCAGGCTGACGCCGGGATCGGGCAAGGGCGGTGCCGGTCCGGGACGGCGCGGGGTCCAGCCGGCTTGAGGTCCAGGACGGCAACAGGCGGTGGATCCGGGCGGGGGACGTCCATTCTAGCCGAAGGCGGGGCGTGGAACGAGGTAACGATGAAGCTTCGGGTTCGGGCGGCCATGGACTCCACCTGCGAGAGAGAGAGATAGGCAGGGTGAGTCAGAGGGAGAAGAGCCAGAGGAGGAAGGGAAGGAGGAAGGTGGCGCAACGAGGCCGGCCTGAGGTCGAGGTCTGGAGTAGGGCACTAGGGTACGCTGCTTGGAGCTGCTCCGGTAACCTGCGGCTCACGGTCGACGGCTGAAACGAGCGCTCCGCTCGGGAAGAACTGCTGCTCGATCCACACGAGAGGAGGGCGAGCGGGGAGGCCGGGCATGGTCGGGGTGGCCGGCGTGCTGGAGAGGAACTCCGGCGAGGTGGTCGGGATCAAGCTACTCCGGCGACGGGGTGCTCGGGGACACAGGGTGACGGCAACGCAGAACGAAGAAGGCGGCGGAGGCAAGGCGTGGAGCTCCTCGGCTCCGCGGAGGTGCTCTAGCATGAGCAGATTGGTGGGTGGATAGATCGGTGGTGGTTGGCCGATGGATTAATTCGAGGAGATGGTTGCAGGTGGTTGGTTCGATCGGATCTGGGAGGATCCCAAGGTGGGAGGCGACCGGTGGATGTCTGGCGGCAGTGACGATACTGATGGGACAAACCTCCTAAAGATTAGGGTTGGACTAGTTTATATACGCCTGCGGATTAGGTTAGGGGCTATCCCGTCCCTCCGATCAAAATTAGACGGCCAGGAAAAATAGGCTAGGGAGTCCAAAGAAGAAAACGGTGACGTTTTGTAGATGTTTGGGGATGATTCGGATCCAACGGTGACGACAGTCTGGGTCGGGTTCGGGACAACTTTCGGACGCGCGCGAGGGGGGCCAGGTCTGACGAGAGAGATTAGGTTGGGCCTGGCGGTAGGTAGTGGGCTGTGTAGATGGTCTCGAGCTGAGGGAAGAGAAGAGAGAGAGGCCCGGCGACTGTTTCCGGAGACCAAAAACGTCCGACATTAGACCGGCTATAATGCCGCTATAGTTATCCGTTGGTGCGTCAAACGGACTCCAAATGCGATGAAACTTGACATGCGGTCTATCTACACTATAATAAGACCACACGTCAACTTTCATCCCATTCCGAGAACATTTTCCCGGCCACTTATATAAATACTATTTCGGACATGCCGCGGGCACGTGCAAGTGTGGTTGGGCTCAGAACGGACAACAGATGGAACTGGGGGAACCCGGACGGATGCAAGTTTTGAAAAACATGAGGATGCAATGCACATGATGACATGATATGCAATGCATGACACGCAAGCAATGACAAGGCAACAACAGCGAATAACTGCACGACACCTGGCACATCGGTCTCGGGGCTTTACATGCCTATATAATGATCATTGCCTGGATAAAGTCATGATTATTTGAATTTCTATCAATTGCCCAATAGTAATTTGTTTACCCACCGCTTGCTATTTTTCTCAAGAGAAGCCACTAGTGAAACCTACGGCCCCTAGGTCTATTCTTTAATATATTTGCCTTCACCATCTATTTTATTTGCCTTTTATTTTCAGATCTATTAAATCAAAATTACAAAAATACCTTGCTGCAATTTATTTTATCCGAGATCTATTTATCCTATCTATCATATTTTTATCATGTCCGTTTGCCAATTTTTGTGGCCATTACCCGAAAGGGATTAACACCCCCTTTTAACACGTCAGGTTGCGAGTATTTGTTATTTGTGAAGGTGCTGTCTACGTAGTGTTGCTTGGTTCTCCTACTAGTTCGTTAACCTTTGTCTCATCACTAAGGGAAATACCTACCATTGATGTGCTGCATCATCCCTTCCTGTTTGGGGAAATACCGACGTAGTCTAGCAGACATCAAAAGGAATTTCTATGCCGTGCTGGGCAGGATCAAGTCAAGATAGTCTCCCAGCCACGTGCCAATTTTTGGCATCGTGGCCGGGTACTAGGTTCCTAATCACAAATCTCATCTCCTTGCAAATTCACATTATTTACCATTTGCATCTTGTTTTCCTCTCCCCCACTTCACAACAAATTGTTGTTTTATTCGCTCTCTTTTTCGTTCGCCGTTTTCTAGCCGGATCTGTTTTTGAGTGCAATCTTGTTGTGCAGCCACAATGACTCAAGAGAACACCAAGTTTTGTGATTTATCCAATACCAACAACAATGATTTTATTGGCACTCCGATTGCTCCTCCCGCCACTAGTCCGGAGTCTTGTGATATTAATACAGCTTTGCTGAATCTTGTTATGAAAGATTAATTTTCCAGTACTCCTAATGAGGATGTCACGTCCCATCTTAACACATTCATGGAATTATGCGACATGCAAAAGAAAAAAGATCTGGACAATGATGTAGTGAAGTTCAAATTATTTCCGTTTTCTTTGCAAGCTCATGCTAAAAATTAGTTTTCTTCGTTGCCTCGCCATAGTATAGATTATTGGAATAAGTGCATAGATGCTTTTATTACTAAATATTTTTCACCCGCAAAAATTATATCCTTTAGAACCTAGATTATGAATTTCAAGCAACTTGAACATGAGCATGTTGCACAATCTTGGGAAAGGATGAAAATGATGCTAAGGAATTGCCCAACTCATGGGTTAAATCTTTGGATGATCATACAAAAAATTTATGCGGGGTTGACTTTTGTTTCTCGTAATCTTTTAGATTCCGCCGTGGGTGGTACTTTTACGGAAATTACTTTGGGTGAAGCCACCAAATTGCTTGATAACATTATGGCAAATTATTCACAATGACATACCGAAAGAGCTCCTACTAGTAAAAAAGATAATTCGATTGAATAAATGTTAGGACCCCGATTCCAAGTCACATCGATCTAGCCGTTAACACCTCATATCACATTGCGGCCTCACGCATGATATCCCCATGGGTCTCGCCTTACCATGGCCCGGGACCGTTTCCGCCTTTTGGCTCACGTATATGATAGTGTCGCTAGCATCCATATGACAGAGAACCCGGGCCGACATGGCTAGTCGTGAACCCAAAGCGGCACAGCCCTATGGAGACAGGCATACATGAATCACATCGAGCATGTCGGTCATCAGCGTGTGAATCCGGGCTGTAGCACTGGGCTAACAGGACTCCGGGGAACCCGGGCTGTAGCAGGGTAGGCAGGACTCCGGAAGTCACCGTGTGACAATTCCCCGAAGGGACAGACATAGGAACGAAGTGAATCACATGCCGGCCAGTCAAGTGTCCTGAGCAGTAGTGCTGGGCTAGCAGGACTCCGGTGAACCGGGCTGTAGTGGACTACTATGGCTCGAGGAGCACTAGACGACATTTCCCCATAAGAAAGGCTGCCAAGGATAAACAACTAGATTGTCGGATCCCACACATACCAAGCATTACAATCATACACACAATATGCTCGATATGTGTAAATACAACATGGCATCACAACAAAACTCTACAACTCAAAGTACTTTATTTCAAGCTCCAGAGAGCCATACATAACATGTTCATACAGGTAGGGGTCACATGACCCGACACTCAAGTCATACAAGCATACCAGCACATGCGGAAGCAAATTAGTCTGAGTACAGACACTAGAAAGAAAGAAGGCTTGACGAAGCCTGTCTATCTACATAGGGCCCTTCATGGCCAGAATCACCACCTGGGTGGCAAGTCACTCATCGACGTCGAGGTCTACATAAAACCCGTCGGAGGGGGAGGTGTTGTCGTCTGAAAACAGTAATTAAAGCAACATGAGTACAAAGGTACTCAGCAAGTCTTACAACAGATCCTACTATACATGCTCATTCTCAAGAAGGTGGTGGAGTTATTGCAGCAAGCCAGCTTGACTCTTGGCTAAGCTATCCTACGGGATACCACTAGTAAAATAGTTTTCGCACACGAGTCCACTAATCACCAACACAATACTCCACCGGGGATCCTCCCTCGTCATCCTACGAGAGGGCCATCCTCGGTACTCACACTTATCTTGAGTCTTTTAGTAGTATCCATTAACTTGTCTATGAACTGTATAGGCAACCAAGTAGTCCTTTACCGCGGAGACGGCTATTCGAATAGTTTTATACCCTGCAGGGGTGTACTTCATCACACATGTTTCCACCACTTAGCGTCTGCACACGACATGTGCTCGGCAGACTTCAAGCGAAAACCGATGTGGGTGTAGACCACGACCTGACTAACCGCACAAGTCTCTAGTCCAGGTTTGTCGCCTATTCAGGTTCCATCCGCAAGGAAATCCGGCCGGGGTGTCCTCAACGGCCCCAAATGATGTGTGCAGGGTTCCCGAGACACCAAACGGGCGACTCGGTACACCGTGCCACGGTGTATCTACCGCATCATAGCCCACCCCTAGGGTCAGCGCTACGCACGGCCACCAACGCATAACCTACAAACACCAGAAACTAGTTGCAACTCCTGCTATGCCTCCTAACGCCGTTTCTGTGCACGCCCGAACTCCGGCCAGGTAAGTTCTCTCCCTCTCTTTTAATTTCTATTTTTCTATTTTTCTGTAGGTTTGTGGCTTTACTAAAAATAGCTAGGCACTTCTAAAAATCCTGAAAATAATCAGAGGCTCTGTTTAGAATATTTCCAACAGCCCACACTTATCTTCAAAATTATTTGAGCATTTAAAATATTTACTAGCATTCAAATGCCCAAATGCAAATTACATATGATTTAATTCAATGACCTTCTATTGACCTAGAAAATTGTGCACCAATTTTGCCAGAGGTTCTAACCCAAGACAAAGAGAGTGAACTTTTTAGAAGGGAATTTCAGGTTCGTTGAAAATATTTTTATTAAACCTTAGTTGATTCCAGAGGGGTGCTGGGGGTTCTGTCTTCCCCAATTCAAGTTTCTGTTGAAAGGTAGACATGATGCAACATTCTAAAGCATGACTAGCTAGGATGTGACAACTCACCCCCACTCAAATGAATCTCGTCCCGAGATTTAGAATCCGCCGGGAAGAAGGTGGGGTACTCGAGTCAAAGACGGTCCTCCCTTTCCCAAGTAGCTTCTTGCTCGGAATCGTGTGACCATTGAACCGTGAGAAACTTGATATTATGGCGCCGAGTGGTACGCTCGGCTTGATCAAGGATACGAACGGGATATTCCCGATATGACAGGTTATCTTGTAGATCAAGCGTTTCGTGCTCCACTCCACGGATAGGATCCGCGAAGCAACGCTTGAGTTGAGAAACGTGGAAGACATCGTGAACTCTGGAAAGATGCGAACGTAGTTCCAATTGGTAGGCAACTTCTCCTCGTTTGGCAAGAATGCGAAAGGGTCCAATATAACGAGGAGCCAACTTGCCCTTGATACTGAATCAATGGGTTCCCTTTAAAGGTGTAACCCGAAGGTAAGCCTTCTCGCCAACTTCATAAGACATAGGCTTATGCTTGCGGTCATATTGACTCTTTTGGCGAGATTGGGCCATTTTCAATTTCTCACGAATAACGCGAACCTGCTCTTCTGCTTCCTGGATCATATCCGGGCCAAAGAGTTGTCTTTCCCCGGTTTCTGACCAGTTAAGAGGCGTTCGACATTTTCGTCCATAGAGAACTTCGAAAGGAGCTTTGCCCAAGCTAGCTTGATAACTATTGTTATAAGCAAACTCCGCGAATGGAAGGCATTTCTCCCAACCCATTCCGAATGAGATGACAGAAGCTCGGAGCATATCTTCCAGAATTTGATTGACTTGCTCTACTTGACCACTTGATTAAGGATGGAAGGCGGTGCTAAAAGAGAGACGAGTTCCCATAGCATTTTGGAAACTTCCCCAAAATCGAGAGGTGAAGAGACTCCCACGATCTGAGTTAATTTCCAATGGGACACCATGAAGAGACACTATTCAGGAGATTTATAAATCAGCTAGCTGGCTAGCGGTGATACTCTCACGAACAGGTAGGAAATGGGCTACTTTGGAAAGACGGTCGATCACGACGAAGATGGCATTATTCCCTCTCTTGGTCCTGGGAAACCCAGTAATGAAATCCATACTGATTTTATCCCATTTCCACTCAGGAATAGCCGAAGGTTGAAGGGTGCCAGCAGGCCGTTGATGCTCTGCTTTAACACGATGACAGATGTCGCAGCTAGCAATGTATTGAGAAATTTCTCTCTTCATCCTAGTCCACCAAAACCTCTGGCGTAGGTCTTGATACATTTTGGTACTACCGGGATGAATGGTGAGAGAGGATTCATGAGCTTCCTTAAGAATCAACTGGCGTAAATGTTGTTTCTTGGGAACCACCAAGCGGTTCTCGAAGAAGACAACACCTCGCTCATCCATGGAAAAACATTTAGCAACTCCGCTAGCAATGTTTTCCTTAATCCGGGATATGCCCTTATCACGTTTCTGGGCAGTTATGATTTGATCCATAAGGTTAGGCTTCGCCACCAGGGTGGATAGGAATCCTCGAGGAACAATGTGAAGATTAAGCTTACGAAATTCCTTATGGAGAAGTGGTTGACTTTGTTGTAACATCAGGTTGTTACGATAAGATTTACGACTTAGCGCATCAGCCATGACATTGGCTTTGCCCGGGGTGTAAGTTATTCCTAAGTCGTAGTCCGAGATCAACTCGACCCAACGTCGTTGCCTAAGATTCAAATCCGGTTGGGTGAAGATATATTTCAAACTTTGGTGATCGGTGAAAATCTCGCAACGATTACAGAGGAGGTAATGTCGCCAAGTTTTAAGTGCATGGACTACAGCTGCAAGCTCTAGATCATGTGTGGGATAATTTTCCTCATGTGGGTGTAATTGCTGTGAAGCATAGGCAATTACCTGACGATCTTGCATGAGTATGCGACCTAGTCCTTGTCGCGAGGCGTCGCAATAGATAATAAAGTCCTTGGAGAAATCTGGTGGTACCAGTACTGGAGCAGATGTCAGGTGTCTTTTCAGTTCCTGAAAGCTGAACTCGCACTGTGGGGTCCACTTGAACTTTTTATCTTTCTTGAGGAGTTCAGTTAGAGGTTTAGCAACCTTGGAGAAATTCTCGACGAAGCGGCGGCAATAGCTCGCTAAGCCAAGGAAGCTCCGAACTTGCTTGACCGTCTTAGGTGGAGTCCAATCAAGGACGGCTTGAACTCGCTCGGGATTGACAACAATACCCTTACCAGAGATTACATGGCCTAGATAGGTCACTTCTGGCAACCAAAATTCACACTTGGAGAATTTGGCATAAAGGCGATGCTCTCAAAGTTTCGTCAATACCAGCCTTAGATGTTCGGCATGTTCCTCTTCATTCTTGGAGTAGATGAGTATGTCATCGAGGTATACTACGACGAATTTATCCAAATACTCCATGAAGACCAAGTTCATTAACCGAGAGAAGGTGGCTGGGGCATTGGTTAAACCGAAGGACATAATAGTGTACTCGTATTGGCCATAACGAGTAACAAAGGCCGTTTTGGGAATGTCCCCATTTCTGATTTTGATTTAATGGTAGCCCAACCTCAAATCCATCTTCAAAAAGACTGAGGATCCAGCGAGCTGGTCATACAGATCGTTGATCCCGGGAAGCGGATACTTGTTCTTGATAGTGACCAAGTTGACAGTTCGGTAATCTACAACCATCCGATCCGTTCCATCCTTCTTTTTGACAAAGAGGAAGGGGCAAGCCCAAGGAGAGGAACTAGGACGGATGAAACCCTTTCAAGGACTCATCGAGTTGGTTCTTAAGCTCGGCTAGTTCTAAGGGTGCCATCTTATAGGGTCTTCTAGAAATTGGAACGGTTCCTGGAACAAGATCTATCACAAACTCGACATCCTTGTCAGGTGGAACACCTGGCAGTTCTTCTGGAAAGACATCCGGAAAGTCCCGGACTACCAGAATATCTTCAAGATCTGGAAGGGGGTTGGCATTTAGGGAGTAAAGCTGGTGTTTGGCCATTCGAGTTAAGACATTGACTGTCTTGCCCGATGGGTGAGTAAGTTCAACGATTCTAGTGGCACAATCAATCTTAGCATAATGAGCTGACATCCAGTCCATACCCAAGATGATGTTTATGTCCGAGGACTTGAGAGCTATTAAAGATGCAAGGAAGACAAGTCTATCGACAAGAATTTCATTCCCATGGCTTACTCTAGAAGTTTGCCATTTGGAACCCGGAGTTTGAATTACCATGGAAGTGGGCATGTCACAGAATGTCATGTTCTGAAATCGAGCATAGCTCTCAGATATGAATGAATGAGATGCTCCAGTATCGAAAAGAACAGATGTCGGATGGCAATTAACAAGGAGCGTACCAAGGACGACGTTAGGATCCTCATGAGCCTCCTCGCCTGAGACATAGTTGACATGGCCACGTGCAGTGGTGACCGGCTTGGCGTAGAATGTCTTTCCCGCTGGCTTACCACGACCAACAGACTTTCCAGACTGACTGGGGTTGTTGTTCTAGGGACACTCTCCACTATAGTGACCCGTCTCTCCACACTTGAAACATGTCACAACATTGGGGCGTGGAGCAGCATTAGCAGCAGGGCCACCATAGGGCTTGGGCGGTGCAAACTGCTGGTTGGGACGAGGCGCCTCAAAGGATGGCCTCGGAATGAACCTGGGTGGCAGTGCCGTGCTTGGAATCCACACCCGGCACTTCTGAGATCCAGGGCCAGATGAAGAGCCAAAATCACGAGAGTGCTTGTGTGAAGCGTCATAGTCAGACTGGCCTGTCTCAGCACTGATGGCTTTATTGACCAACTTCTGAAAGGAGGTGCACTCGTGCAGACGAAGATCGTGGCGAAGCTCAGGGCTAAGTCCCTTGCGGAACCTTGCCTGCTTCTTAGCGTCGGTGGATACCTCTTCAGGAGCATATCATGCCAGATTCCCAAATTCACGACTATATGCATCCACAGTCAGTCTTCCTTGGGTGAAATTGCAGAACTCTTCCCTCTTGCGATCTATGAGACCTTCCGGGATGTGATGCTCACGGAAAGCCTCACTGAATTCTTCCCAAGTAGTGATTTGGCCGACCGGGCGCATAGCTTCAAAATTTTCCCACCAAAGGCTAGCAGGGCCTTCGAGGTGATAGGCAGCATAAGTAACCTTATCAGCTTCGGCTACGTTGGCAGAACGTAGCTTGTGGGTGATGCTGCGAAGCCAGTCATCCGCGTCGAGGGGCTCGACGGAGTGGTCAAACTTTGGTGGGTACAACTTGATGAAGTCATTGATTGACACCAAGTCAATTCGCTGATGGCGTGTAGTGTTCTGCTCAATCCGCTCCAGCAAGCGGTTAGTCTCACACTTGTTTCTTTCCGCCTCCAGCATCACTTCGGCCAGAGAAGGCGGGTGAGGCAGATTTTCACCCCTAACTGCACAGGCTTCCCCCTGCTCTGGGGCAGCAGGGTTGCTGCGGGTGTTGACCATCCTAGGAGAAATCAATACAACGGTTTAGATAAGGATGGCACAACTTAGCAACGAAGTGCCGAATGCAATGGATAACACAGAATGCAGAGATGTTCATCCGTATGACATGGTAATATAGAACTGCCATATATATACCAACGATCATACACACCATACATAGTTTAGTACAAGCCCAGGCTACAGTACAACTATGATGAAAGACGTTACATCTCATCTGAGGCATTCCAAGCTCCTATACATTATTTTTCTACACCTCCGGAATTGATTACACACTAAGTCATATTCCACAAGCCACACAGGACAGTGGAAATACAACTATTACAATACTAGTGATACTACTACTAACTCAGACGGCTCCGTAGTAGTCCTCATAGAAGTCACCTCCATAGCCTGGAAGTTCAACGTGATGATCCGAGAACAGACGGTCCTGAGGAGCTTGTGGACCATAGGGGCTAGGATGAGGTCTTGGACCAACAAACGGTGGCCTGCGGGGACCACAGGGTGGGGTGATGGCTCCCACATCACGCCAATCCACCATGTCTGGCAGAGCAGATCTCACAGGATACAGATCCCTTGTATCCATACGTCCAACTTGCACAGCAGGTGCAAACCGAGTCAAAGTGGCCCAATGATCAGCACGGGTGCTGAAAAGCTCCAGTCTCAAGGCCCGATTCTCTCGGTCCTTATCCTCGAGCATCTCGGTAGTGGTGCGAGTTAGTGGGTCCTCACGTGTGGAGTCAGCATAGATAGCCTGGAGATACCCTTGCGCTCCCGGAAGTGAAGCTGGCATATAACGGAAGTCGGTTTTCCGAAGCAGGCCAGTCCGGACTCGCATGATGGTCATCATGAAATAGGCAGAATCCTGCACAGCCATCTCAACAGTAACCCCGAGTCCATGGGAACAGTGGAGGGGCTCGGTAGATCCAGGATAAGAAGTAAATATCCTGACGGTGCAGAAATATTGGCTTTGATTAAAGTCTCGGAATTGCTCTTCGATAGTGTATTAGGGATACCAACGGTAACCCATCTCGATCATTACCCGGACTAACATAGTAGTATGACCGGGCACATCGAGGCACCGGGTCAGGCGAACCACTTGGTTTTGAGCACGAGTGGCCATCTGAAAGCACAACCACAATGCAAATACATTAGAATTTCTAGGGAAAATTGGACAGCATAACAGCTGTAAATGCTCAGAAAAAGATTTGAGACATCCACTATAGTTTGCAATACCACTCAACAACATCATATAAAGGTTCTGATTCAACTAGCAACATACTCAAAGTGGTAGAAACTGAACTGAGGCTGGTAACCAACAATACTATAAGTTACTACGGATTAGTAACACGTGAACCTGACAGAAGAAGAGAGCCTAGTCCTTAACCCACGTTGAATGAGAAGAGAATGTCTCAGATCAGAGGGCATAAGGTAAAGGAGTAAAAAGAGCCTTACGTTCCCTCCCACAATCAATTCCCCTACATATAACTAAAGCATTTCTAGACTCGACATCGACCAGTTTGGCTCAACGAACCTACAGGAAGTCCGGCTCTGATACCAACGCTGTCAGGACCCCGATTCCAAGTCACATCGATCTAGCCGGTAACACCTCATATCACATTGCGGCCTCACGCACGGTATCCCCACGGGTGTCGCCTTACCATGGCCCGGGACCGTTTGCGCCTTTTGGCTCACGTATATGATAGTGTCGCTAGCATCCATATGACAGAGAACCCGGGCCAACATGGCTAGTCGTGAACCCAAAGCGGCACAGACCTATGGAGACAGGCATACATGAATCACATCAAGCATGTCGGTCATCAGCGTGTGAATCCGGGCTGTAGCAGGCTAGGCAGGACTCCGGAAGTCAAGTTGTGACATTTCCCCGAAGGGACAGACATAGGAACGAAGTGAATCACATGTCGGCCAGTCAAGTGTCCTGAGCAGTAGTGCTAGGCTAGCAGGACTCTGGTGAACCGGGCTGTAGCGGACTACTATGGCTTGAGGAGCACTAGACTACATTTCCCCATAAGAAAGGCTGCCAAGGATAAACAACTAGATTGTCGGATCCCACACATACCAAGCATTTCAATCATACACACAATATGCTCGATATGTGCAAATACAACATGGCATCACAACAAAACTCTACAACTCAAGTACTTTATTTAAAGGCTCCAGAGAGCCATACATAACAAGTTCATAAAGGTAGGGGTCACATGACCCGACACTCAAGTCATACAAGCATACAAGAACATGTGGAAGCAAATAGTCAGAGTAGAGACACTAGAAAGAAAGAAGGCTTCTCGAAGCCTTTCTATCTACATAAGCCCCTCCATGGCCAGGATCACCACCTGGGTGGCAAGTCACTCATCGACGTCGAGATCTACAAAAAACCCATCGGAGGGGACGGTGTTGTCGTCTGAAAATGGTAATTAAGCAAACATGAGTACAATGGTACTGAGCAAGTCTTGCATTAGAACCTACTATACATGCTCATTCTCAAGAAGGTGGTGGAGTTATTGCAGCAAGCCAGCTTTGACTCTTGGCTAAGCTATCCTACGGGACACCACTAGTAAAATAGTTTTCGCACACGAGTCCACTAATCACCAACACAATACTCCATCGGGGATCCTCCTCATTATCCTACGAGAGGGCCATCCTCGGTACTCACACTTATCTTGAGTCTTTTAGTAGTATCCATTAACTTGTCTATGAACTGTATAGGCAACCAAGTAGTCCTTTACCGCTGACGCGGCTATTCTAATAGTTTTATACCCTCCAGGGGTGTACTTCATCACACATGTTTCCACCACATAGCGTTTGCACACGACATGTGCTTGGCAGACTTCAAGCGAAAACAGACATGGGTGTAGACCACGACCTGACTAACCGCACAAGTCTCTAGTCTAGGTTTATCGCCTATTCAGGTTCCATCCTCAAGGAAATCCGGCCGGGGTGTCCTCAACGGCCCCGAACGATGTGTGCAGGGTTCCCGAGACACCAAACAGGCGAATCGGTACACCGTGCCACGATGTATCTACCGCATCATAGCCCACCCCTAGGGTCAGCGCTACGCACGGCCGCCAACAGATAACCTACAAACACCAGAAACTAGTTGCAACTCCTGGATAGAAGACGAGAGGGGTCAGTAAGTCGAGCGGGGTCATATTTCAGGGCCAATGTGTGGTAGTAGCTGAATCTTAAATCACGCATACAGATCTCAGTTCTTATGGACGGCCTCAATGAAACAACCCACCATGTACTCCTACATGGCCTCTCACCGATACCTTTACCAAAACATGTTCAACACATCCTTCACATTACCGACATAATCATTTCACTCTAGCCCATCAACCAGATGAACCAGACCTGACACAACTCTAAGCATAGCAGACATAGCAAGGTAGGAAACACATACATGGCTCAATCAACTCCTAGACATGCTAGTGGGTTTCATCTAATTACTGTGGCAATGACAGATCATGTAGAGGATAAGGTTCAACTACCGTAGCACACAGCAGTTTGAAGCGTTGTTGTCTTAATTCAGTAAATGAGAGCAGAGGCGAGAACATGGGATTGTATCGATATGATCAATGGGGCTGCTTGCCTGATGTAGTGGTAGTAGGGTACTTCCCTTCAGACGGATATTCGGGGTTATCCTCGGAGGCAGAACCTACCACGAAAGACACACCAAACATAATCAACACATGACAATATGCACCAATATGATGCATGCTATGACATGGCAAAATGAATGTGTCTTGGCCTAATGCAAGCTAAAACAGAAAGGAATGAACCCATTACCAAGGTTAACTTGTTTTGCTTAAACAGCAAGGTTAACTTGTTTTTTCATGCATGAAACCATTACCAATGGATAGATTGAATTTTTCTGATCAAAATTCATAGCCATATTAGTGCATTATCTTATTTTGCTTAAACAGCAAGGTTAACTTGTTTTTTCATGCATGAAACCATTACCAATGGATAGATTGAATTTTTCTGATCAAAATTCATATATAAATCTTTTCATTTGGAGTTACAGATTAATTATTATGATTTTTTTAAAGTTGCAACAATTTATGGAATTCTCTATATAAAAATAAATCCAGAAATTAGTTATTGCGTCAGCAGTGCGTCAGGGTGACGTCAGTGGTCATCGGGGACGTCCAGGTCAACCTGACCAGTGGGTACCGCGTGTCAGCAGTTATTTAAACTAACTAAATTTAGTTAAAACTAATATGGGTTAATTAGCAGAGGGGGGGCGCACTTGTCATAGACTCAGGGGAGTCAACCTGGGCCCACCCAGTCAAGGTCAACGGGTCAAACCTGCCGGCGTTAAGCCGCCGGCGACGACAGACGCGGCGGAGGGCGTCGGGATTCTTGCTCCGGCGACCAAATGGCCGGCGGAGGGCATCTACGTGCTGCTGGTGAACTCGTGCGCCGAGTGGAGCAAGCGGTGTGTGTGGGGGTGGCCGAAGATGATGCCGGCGCCGAGCCAAGCGGCGGCCGGAGTTCGGGCATGCACGAAAATAGCGTTAGGAGGCACGGCAGGGGGCGCAGAGGGGTGCTACGGCCTCCTGGGGGTGCAGTGAGTGTGTTGGACACGGTGGTGTGGCCGGTGGTTGGCCGGAGACACGTCGGCGACGAGCTCGGCGGTGGCGCGTGCGGTGAAGCTTCATGTAGTTGGTACGGTGCACGAGAAGGCAAACAGAGAGGATGGGGAGGTAGCTGAGCTCACGGCGGTCACGTAGGGATGGACGGCGCAGTCGGGGACGAGCTGATGCGGTGGCGATGACGAAGAGGATCTCCGGCGATGGCGGAGTCGGGCGACGTTGTTGCAGAGGCTGCGGGGCAAGCGAGCGCTCGGGGCTCGGCTTGCTCGAAGGAGTGGAGGGCGGCGGAGCTTCTGGACACGGTGGCTTGGCGTGGGGACGACGGAGGGCGCGACTACGGCGGCGGTGCGGCGGAGGTGCGTCGGCCATGGTGCGGGAGAGCGAGGGAGAGAGGCAGGGGGCGAGTGAGGTGTCCGCGGGGTCGGGGCGGCGACATGGAGCCTATCCAGTGTCCAAGCGCGCGACGCGGCAAGCTGCTGGCGTCGTGGCGAGCTCGCGCTCGCCGGCGTCAGCTCTCTGCCTGCCTGGAGGGGACGAAGCAGCTGGCTGGCATGGGCCAGCACAGCGCTGGGCCGCCAGGTGGGTCGGCTGATGGGCTACGGCCAGGTAAGTTCTCTCCCTCTCTTTTAATTTCTGTTTTTCTATTTTTCTGTAGGTTCGTGGCTTTATTAAAAATAGCTAGGCACTTCTAAAAATCCTAAAAATAATCAGAGGCCCTGTTTAGAATATTTCCAACAGCCCACACTTATCTTCAGAATTATTTGAGCATTTAAAATATTTACTAGCATTTAATCCAATGACCTTCTGTTGACCTAGAAAATTGTGCACCAATTTTGCCAGAGGTTCTATCCCAAGACAAAGAGAGTGAACTTTTTATAAGGGCCTTTCAGGTTCATTGAAAATATTTTTAGTAAACCTTAGTTGATTCCAGAGGGGGTGCTGGGGGTTCTGTCTTCCCCAATTCAAGTTTCTGATGAAAGGTAGACATGATGCAACATTCTAAAGCATGACTAGCTAGGATGTGACAATAAATTTCTTCTTTGAGTGAAAAAGTTGATGCTCTTATGAAATTGGTTGTTAGTAAAAGTGCTCCTATTGATTTTAATTATGTGCCTTTGTCCACTTTGATTGAGAAAAATAGTGATGTCATAGATGTGAATTTTATCTCGCGAAACAATTTCAATAACAATGATTATAGAGGTAATTTTAATCCTAGGTCTTTTCATAGTAATTCCTCTAATAATTATGGTAATTCCTATGTTAATCCTTCTCATAATAATAATATGAACACCTCTGATCTTGAGAATAATATTAAATAATTTATCAACATGCAAAAAGTTATCAATGCTACAATGGAAGAAAAGTTGAATAAGATTGATGATTTGTCTAGAAGTATTGATAGCATTTCTCATGATGTGGAAAATATCAAGATGAAAATTTTTGTCCCTAAAGTAGAATAATCAATCAAAGCTTTATATGTTTCTATGGATGAAAGTACGAAAAGAACCGCTATGCTTAGAGCTGGAAGAGAATTTTTAGAAAAACATTTTCTAGTTATTGCTTTAATAAAAGTGATGAAGATCTTAAAATGATTGGTGTTTATTTTATTGATTCATTGTTTAGTAAAATTAAGGTTGATGATAAAGGGATTGGTGAAGAGTCAACTAGCTAGAAGGCGTCCCAATAATTCGGAGGGTGAAATTCTTATTGAGAAAATTGATAAAAGTGGGTTTGAAGAGGTCAAAACTTTAACTAGTGATGTGCCCACTCTATTTGATTACAAAGACTTTAAGTATGATAGTTTCTCTTTGATTGATTGTATTTCTTTATTGCAATCCGTGATGAATTCGCCCCATGCTTATGAACAAAATAAAGCTTTTACTAAACATACTGTTGATGCTTTGATGAAAGCTTTGGAAGAAAAATTGGAATTAGAAGTTTCAATTCCTAGAAAATTACATGATGAGTGGGAACCTACGATCATAGTAAAGATTAAAAATGATGAGTGTTTTTATTTATGTGACTTGGGTTCTAGTGTTTTGGCAATTTCGAAATATTTATGTGATGTGCTTGGTCTTACTGATATTGAAGAGTGCTCTTTAAATTTGCACTTGGCGGATTCTACTATTAAAAAGCCTATGAGAAGAATTAATGATGTTCTTATTCTTGCAAATAGGAATTATATGCCCAAAGATTTTATTGTTCTTGATATTGATTGCAATCTGTCTTGTCCAATTATTCTTGGTAGACCGTTTTTACACACTATCAGTGTCACAGCCCTAGCTTAGTCTTGCCTATCCTTGCATAACCTCCATGCATCATGTTTACTTTTTCTCAGAAACTTGAAATGGGGATGTTCAAACCCTAGCACCACATGGATTTCAAATAGGTTCAACTAAAGTCATTTTCAATGAACCCAAAAATGCCCTTTGAAAATGTTCATGATTTCTGATAAGGGTGAAAACCTCTGCTAAAAATGATGAACATATTTCTAGGTCATTCCTGGATTTTTGAATTAATTCATATTGTATTTGACTTTGGGCATTTAAATACTATAAATAAATTAAATGCTCAGATAATGCTGAAATTAAATGTGGGCCACTAGAATAATCTAGAGAGTGTCCACAAATTATTTGAGCATTTTACAAAATGCTTTAGTATTTTTACTAAAGCCAAAACAGCAGCAGAAAAATAGAAAACAGAAGAAAAATAGAATAGGAAGGAAACTCACCTAACTTACCTGGCAGCCCATCCGTAGCCCAACACTGTGCAGCCCAGCAGCAGCCCGGCCCACCACAGCCGCCACCGTCTTCAACCTCCTGTCAGTAGGCAGGAGGGCGTGTGCCCGATGCGCGCGCGCACACGCCGGCCACCTCCCGCTTGCCTGCACGCCGCTGGATCCACCCTAGGGCGCCACACACCCTCCCTCGACCCTCTGCACTTCCTTCCTCCTCGCAGCTCTCTCCCCTCCCCTTGCTCTCCCGAAGCCGAGCGGAGCTCGTCGCCGCCGTACGCCGTAGACGCGGCCTCCGTGCTCCCCTCACCTCCCCGACGTGTCCACGAGCATCGCCACGCCTCCCTCGTCCTCTCCGTCCGGCCACGCCTCGCTAGAGGCCCTGCATTGACGCCATCTTTATCGTCTTCGTCGCCGGCCACCGGAGATGCCTCTCGCCGCCCCGCTCGCTCCGGTGCTTCCCCGAGCACGCCGAGGCCACCTCTGCATCCACCGTGAGCCCCTGCCCCTAACCCCCTCCTCTACGCCTCGGTTGCGCCCCCTAGCCGCCATCTCCACCGAGCCCGAGCACTCTGCTCCGCCGGCGACGCCGTCGACGTGGCCACAGCCACGCGGGCTCGAAACCGAGCATGTCACCGTGTTTGCCACACTCCCAAGAGGCCGTAGCCTCTCTCCACGCCCCTGTTATGCATCCCAGCGCCGAACCCGAGCACACCCGATCTCTGGCCACCGCCGCGAGCTCCGTTCCGGCGAGCTCCGGCGCCCCCACGGCCACCCACCTACCTCCCTGGATGCGGGCGAGTCCGGGCTACGCCCCGATGCCCTTAGCCACCGCCCCCATCGCCTTTAGCACAAGTCCGGCGCGTTGCCGCCGTGGGTTTGGTCGCCGCCGGCCAACTCCGGTGACAGCCGACGTGGCGGGGTCATTAGTGCTAATCCCCGCCAGCTGGACCTCAGTTAGTCACTGACAGCGGGCCCCACAGTGGGTCAAAGCCCAGTTAGCGTCGGGTTTGACCCGAGGTTGACCTCTGTTTGACCCTTGAGTCACTGACATGCGGGCCTCACCCGGCTAACCCAGTTAGTTAGAGCTAAACTTAATTAAGTTAGTTTAGTTAGTCACTGACTAGTGGGCCTAGTGTTGTTTAGTTAGTCTAGTTAACCCAAATAGTTAACTGTGATACTGACTAGTGGGGCCCAGCCGTCAGGTTTGACCTGTACAGCCCTGTTGACATGCTGATGCCAGCATGATGCAATGCTGACGCAGTTAATCATTTTCTGGATTTAAAATAATTCAGAAATTCCAGAAAATGCCCAAAACTTCGAAAAATCATAGAAATTCAACCATAACTCCAAATGAAATAAATTATATATGAAAAATTATCAGAAAAATTCAAGGAATCCATCTGTACGATTTTCATGCCTGTTAGAACAACTTAAGGCCACCGTTTAGGAAAAATCAAATGAATGGTATTTAAATAACCACATGTGGAGTTTGAATTTGAACTTGGGTTCAAACCAACTTCATTTAATTGCGTTGCTAGTTGCATTAGCTCAATCAACAACATATTGCCATGTCATTGTCATGAATCATGTTGTGCATTGCATTGATTGTGTTCCTTCTCTGTTACCGGTGGTTGTCCCCTCTCGATAGACGTTGTACAGACGCTGTGATCGTTGACACTGATGAAGACCCAATGATATCTTCAGAAGTGCCAGGCAAGCAAAACCCCCTTGTTCATTCCGATACAACCCCACTCCCTCGCTCCTGCTCTCTTTTACTGCATTAGGACAACAACGATTCATCTGTTACTTCTTGCGGTAGTTGAACCCCTTATCCACTGCATGACCTGTCATTGCCACAGTAAATAGATGAAACCCACTAGCATGAGTAGGAGTTGTTTGAGCCCTGATGTGCCTACTCATTCATGTTTGCTTGTCATGCCTGCTATTGCTTAGAGTTGTGTCAGGTCTGATTCATCGGGGATGAATTGGAAAGTTGTGAACATGTCCTACTGTGTGTGAGCTAAGTGTGTGAACACGATTTGGTAAAGGTAGCGGTGAGAGGCCATGTAGGAGTACATGGTGGGTTGTCTCATTGCAGCCGTCCTCAGGAACCGAGTTTTGTGTCTGTGATCCATGAACAGCTACTACCACTCATTGGGATCCTTAACTGACCCTCTCGGCTTCTTAATCACCCTAGTACTCTGTCCAGGAGTTGCAACTAGTTTCTGGTGTTTGTAGGTTATGTGTTGGTGGCCGTGCGTAGCGCTGACCCTAGGGGTGGGCTATGATGCGGTAGATACACCGTGGCCGGGCATGCCGGGCGCCCGTTTGGTGTCTCGGAACCCTGTACACATCGTTCGGGGCCGTATGTGGAAACCTCAGCCGGACCCCCTGCGGATGGAACCTGGATAGGCGATAAACCTGGACTAGAGACTTGAGTGTTTGGGTAGGCCGTGGCCGATACCCTCATTGGGCTTCTGCTTGAAGGTTGCCGAGTACAAGTCGTGTAAACGACGGTAAGTGGTGGGAGCGTGTGTGAAGAAGTACACCCCTGCAGGGTTATCATTATCTATTCGAATAGCCGGATTCCTCGGATATGGAAACTTGGACCCCTTGCATAGTTCATAGACAAGTGAAAGTGGATACTCTAAAACTCACAAGATAAGTGTGAGTGCTATGGATGGCCTTCTCGTAGGGAGACGGGAGCGGTTCCATAGTGGTGTATTTGAATGGTGAATATGTGGACTCGTGTGCGCCACCTCAAAAGAGTTGCTTGCAATCGTAGTTCAGGTTAGCCACTGAGTCAAAGCTGGCTTGCTGCAGTTAAACTCCACCACCCCCTTGTTGATAACGATGCATATGTAGCTAGTTCTGATGTAAGTCTTGCTGAGTACCTTTGTACTCATGTTTGCTTAATTTATGTTTTGCAGAGAGAGACTTCAGTCTCGCTAGTAGTTCCGCGTGGACTTCGACGTTAGCTTGATACCTCAGCTACGATCTTGTGCCCTCGGCAGGATCTGGTAGATAGTCAGGCTTCTTAGCCTTTTTCCATTTGTAGATGTCTGTACTCAGACATGTTAAGCTTCCGCACGTGCTTGATTTGTATGCTGTCATTGTTGAGTCATGAGACCCATGTTTGTAATATCTCGGTCCTCGGAGCCTAAGGAATAAATACTTGAGTTGTAGAGTTATGTTGTGATGCCATGTTGTATTTACACATATCGAGCATATTCTGTGTATGATTGAAATGCTTGGTATGTGCGGGATCCGACAATCTAGTTGTTTATCCTTGGCAGCCTCTCTTATGGGGAAATGTAGTCTAGTGCTTCCATGAGCCATAGTAGTCCGCTACAGCCCGGTTCACCGGAGTCCTGCTAGCCCAGCACTACTGCTCAGGACACTTGACTGGCCGGCATGTGTTTCACTTCGTTCCTGTGTCTGTCCCTTCGGGGAAATGTCACGCGGTGACATCCGGAGTCCTGCCTAGCCTACTACAGCCCGGGTTCCCGGAGTCCTATTAGCCTAGTGCTACAGCCCGGATTCACACGCTGCTGACCGACATGCTCGATGTGATTCACATATGCCTGTCCCCATAGGTTAGTGCCGCTTTGGGTTCACGACTAGCCATGTCGGCCCGGATTCTCCGTCATATGGATGCTAGCGACACTATCATATACGTGAGCCAAAAGGCGCAAACGGTCCCGGGCCATGGTAAGGCGACACCCGTGGGAATACCGTGAGTGAGGCCGCAAAGTGATATGAGGTGTTACCGGCTAGATCGATGTGACTTGGAATCGGGGTCCTGACAATCAGTGCCGTGATTAATATGAAAGAAGGCAATATTAAGTTCCAATTTTCACTAAGGAAGGATATGGAACACTTCCCTAGAACAAGAATTAGGCCACCATATGAATCAATCATGAGGGCATCTTATGGATCTCGAACCAAGGATGATAATACTTAGATCCTTGCTTTATGCCTAGCTAGGGGCGTGAAACAATAGCGCTTGTTGGGAGGCAACCCAATGAATAAAACTTATTTTTTTTCTTTTGATTCCTATTCTTGAGTGTTAGCAAAATTATGGTAGTGTTATGATTTTCTTTTTTGTGTTTTAGTTAGTGTTTGTGCCAAGCAAATCCTTTAGGATCTTCTTGGGTGATAGTTGACTTGATCTTGTTGAAAAATAGAAACTTTTGCGCTCACAAAAATAGTTTTCGTTTTTAACCAGAGAATGATAAAATACCAATTATTTTTGCAGAAGATTAATATATAAATTGCTCATGTCTTCCTAATTTTTCAAAAAAAATTGGAGTTACAGAAGGATTAGAAACATCCAGATTGCTACAGGCTGTTCTGTTTTTGACAGATTCTATTTTCTTTGCGTTGTGTGCTTGTTTTGATGATTCTATGGTTTTATTTGAGGTGTTTTTGCCATAGAAAAGTTGGAAAACAGTAGATATAATGCAAGAATAAAATATGAGTTGGTTTGCAACAGAACTTATAGTAGTGATTTATTTTCTTCTAGTAATGGATCTCACAAAGGTTTTGTTGAGTTTTGTTTGATTGAAGTTTTCAAGTTTGGGGTTATCTTACGATGGATGAAGGAATAAGGAGAAAAAAGAGCCTAATATTGGGAATGCCCATCGAATCCCAAGATATTATCCAAAGAGAAGCAAGCAAATAAGCTTGGGGATGCCCGAAGTGTCATCCCCTCTTTCTTCTAACGACCATCGGTATTTTATTCGAAGCTATATTTTAATTCATCACATACTATGAGTTTTGCTTGGAGCGTCTTCTATGATATGAGTCATTGCTTGTTTTGTTTTGTGTTCTTAGTCATGAATCCTTGCTGGGCACACTTGTTTGAGAGAGCCAAAATTATGCCATAACTTGTTAGAATTGCTCTTTATACTTCAGTTAAATTTTTATGAGCTATGGAATTTCTCTAGTGCTTCACTTATATCTTTTTTTGAGCATGGTGTGCTTTAGTACTTTTGAAGAAATGATCTCTTGCTTCATAAATTAATTTGAGAGAAAGAAATATTATCCTCATGATCTTCACTTATATTTGTTTGAGTTTATCAACAGCAATGCATGAAAATTAGTCCCAAAGTGTTAAATATCCAAGAAGGATATAATAAAAACTTTCATGAAGATCATTGGACAAAATAACTTGTTTCCTTGTAATAGTTTTGAGATATGATGATATGATATGTGAGTCATGTTGATGAGTAATAATGCTTTAGTAAGAATATTGGTGTTAAGGTTTGTGATGCCCTATGCAAGTAGGAAAGCCAATAGTTGTGCAATGAAAATACATCCTACTCGTGGTGCATTATTCAGTGTTAATTATGCTTAATTCTCGCTTATGAGATTATTCATTTCTTGGTTGGTCACTTCTCAATCTTTTGCTAGCCTTCATTTTGCACTAAGTATGATCACTACTTGTGCATCCAAAATCCCTTAAACCAGTTTTGCCACATGAGTCCACTATACCTACCTATATGCGGTATTCTTTTGCCATTTTAAGAAAATTTGTAGGTGCCATCTCTAATTTTCAAAATAAATGTCTCTTTTGTGTTCTCGTACCGCTCGCCAGGCGGTGAGGGGTGGCCGATATTTTCCATGCTAGATGTGTTATTCTCACGATGAGTGTTTATTCACTTGTCATTGCACGAGAGTAAGGCAAAGGTATTAGGGATGCCTAGTCCCGAAAATAAAAATGAATTTACTTTATGTTGTCAAATAATAAATTCCATGGAAAGTGTTGGTAAGGAAGGCAAACGTGGATATGGTTAGCCATGGAAAGTGAAAGTATGGTGGAAAAAGGAATAAACTTTAATTTATGTTTGGGAACCGACTATGATATATCTAGCTTGGACAGTGTTGGGAGCTCTAAGTCGTTTTCGTTGGTGGGAAAAGTATGCCTCTTAAAATGTTTTCATCTCTCAATTTTCGCTTTGAGCTGTGGCACCTCTACAAATCCCTACTTACCACCGCGAAGGGCCTTTCTTTTACTTTATGCAATTTTTATTTTTAATTTGAGTCTCCATCTACTCTTATAAAGCACCAACTAGGGGGCACTATGATCGCACTTGAGCATTGGGTGTAGCTAATATGCGAGTGTGTTTCATGATTGAGCATGATGGGCTAGGGATAACTTATTTTAGCGTTGATATTTTGAAATACATGGTTGCTTATTTATATGCTTGAGTATTTAAGTCTCATGTCAAAACTAGACTATTGCTTTGAATCATATTAAAGTCCAAATGTCCATGCTATAAATAAAATGAGATGACATGTTAGGTAGCATTCCACATCAAAAATTTGGTTCTTATCATTTACCTACTTGAGGATGAGCAGGTATTAAGCTTGGGGATGCTGATACGTCTCCAACATATCTATAACTTTTTATTATTCCATGCTGTTATATTATCATTCTTGGATGTTTTATTATCATTTTATAGTCATTTTATATCATTTTTTGGTACTAACCTATTGACATAGTGCCAAGTGCCAGTTGGTTTTTCTGCATGTTTTTTACATTGCACGTAATCAATATCAAATGGAGTCCAAACGTAGCGAAAGTTTTTGTGGATTATTTTGGACCAGAAGACATCCAATGTGCCAGAGAAGTGCCTGGGGGTGCTACGAGGAGAGCACAACCCACCAGGGCGCGTCTGGAGGCCTGGGGGCACCCTGGTGGGTTGTGCCCAGCTCGGTTGCCCCCCGGACTGCCTCTTTACTCTATAAATACCCCAATATTCCAGAAACCCTATGGGGGTCGACGAAAATCAATTCCAGCCACCGCAAGTTCCAGAAACACCGGATCCAATGTAGACACCATCATGGAGGGGGTTCATCATGTCCATTGGTGCCTCTCTGATGATGCGTGAGTAGTTCTTTGTAGACCTTCGGGTCCGTAGTTAGTAGCTAGATGGCTTCCTCTCTCTTGTTTGATTCTGAATACAATGGTCTGTTGGAGATCCATATGATGTAATTCTTTTGGGGTGTATTTGTTGGGATCCATTGAACTTTGAGTTTATGATCAGATATATCTCTTTTTATACATGAAAGTTATTTGAGTCTTCTTTGATCTATTATATGCATGATTGCTTATAGCCTCGTATTTCTTCTCTGATATTTGGGTTTTGTTTCGCCAACTTGATCTATTTATCTTGCAATGTGAAGAGGTGCTTTGTGAGGGGTTCAATCTTACGGTGCTTGATCCCAGTGACAGAAGGGGAACTGACACGTATGTATCGTTGCCATTAAGGATAACAAGATGGGATCTATTTCTACATAAACAGATCTTGTCTACATCATGTCATTGTTCTTATTGCATTACTCCGTTTCTCCATGAACTTAATACACTAGATGCATGTTGGATAGCGGTCGATGTGTGGAGTGATAGTAGTAGATGCAGGCAGGAGTCAGTCTACTAATCTTGGACGTGATGCCTATATAATGACCATTGCCTGGATATCGTCATGATTATTTCAAGTTCTATCAATTGCCCAACAGTAATTCTTTTACCCACCGTTTGCTATTTTTCTCGAGATAAGCCACTAGTGAAACCTACGGCCCTCGGGTCACCTCTGTAATATATTTGCCTTCGTGATCTATTTTATTTGCCTTTTATTTTCATATCTATTAAACCAAAAATACAAAAATACCTTGCTGCAATTTATTTTATCCGAGATCTATTTATCCTATCTATAATATTTTTATCACGTTTGTTTGCCAACTTTTGGCGCCGTTACCCGAAAGGGATTGACAACCCCTTTAACATGTCGGGTTGCGTGTATTTGTTATTTGAGTGCAGGTGCTATTTACGCAGTGTTGCTTGGTTCTCCTACTGGTTCGATAACCTTGTATCATCACTGAGGGAAATACCTACGGTCGATGTGCTTCATTATCCCTTCCTCTATTGGGAAATACCGATAGAGGCTACCAGACATCACTTACCTAATCACATTCGACAAGCATGACCACCCAACCAGCATCCTGCACGGAGGAGCAACAGCTTTGGTCCTAGATCCCATCGTCAGTGGATCACTTAACACACGTCCTTATGGACGAAGGCATCAACCACTACTAGGGAAAAGCCTAGCAGTAGTGCAGGTATTAGGTGTATCAGTAGTGTGGGGCCGGCCCTGCTGACACATACATTACTACAACTAACTTGTAGCAGTAGCGCATGTTCACCCGCGCTACTGCTATAGATGGGTAGTAGTAGCGAGCTTTACATGAACGCGCTACTGCTAATAGCTGCAGTGCTTTAAAATAAGCCGCGTTACTGGTAAGCGCACGCTGCTGCTAACTTTACTCCCCTCGCTACTACTAGTTTTTTTAGTTTCCAATTTTTTCTGCATATTTGTTTTGTATTTGAACATGCTTTATACAATAATCTCTAGCATATCATGCACATACAAATGTAAATCATAGTGTACCCATACAAATAGTCTCATCAAATCATGTCATCATCATAATCATCATCCAACACAAAGTGGTCTCTCATCATCATCTCAAAAATAGCGATACAAGTCTTGAATACTTGCAACTACATGGTCATCCATCTAAACAATGATATACGAGAGAAGAGCTATCACGATGAGTGAGAGCGGAACTATGCAGTACATGAGGCGGCAGTTATGAGTCCTCTCTCGCGCTAGCGTGAACCTCAAGTAACTAACTTTTGCTTTTTGTCTCCTTTTGAAGCCTTTGAGGCTGGCACCCAAGACCCGCTCCACTTGCGCCTATGTCGGTGCAACAAACCCTGGGTCTGTTGCCCAGACTATGCACAGGCATGGCAATAGGATTGAGGCACCAACCCAAGTTAGAGTAGAAGAGATCAAGATCTTCGAAGGGCCAACATGCAGACCAGGAGGACCAAAGTCAAGCCAGGGGAGCAACATACCACCAGAAGAAAAGTCCCCTTGGTAGGCAGACGAGCTCAACAAGGACGGGGCCAACCCCGGAAGAAGACGTCGAAGACATCCCGGACGGGCCTGTCGGGACTCGTGAGGGCAAAACCGCATCACCCAACTACTCCACCACGACCCGCGTCATCAACCAGTGCGGTGTCAAGCCGCAAAGTGACTCAGTGGCAGTCATTCGCCACATGGCAGCCTTTCTCTACAAAAGATGCCCTGGAACAACAATCATACTGCGACGTGTCAAGAGAGCAGGTGTGAAGCTGGCAGAATAGCCCGGCAAGGCTTGCCAGGCAACCAACGACGTGACGTTAAGCGGTGCATTTAATGCACCCTGTCAGCCTGCAGAGTTAGGTATGATAGCACTGTTTGCTATCTTATTAGTGCATCATGACTACTTTGCCATTGTGGTGACCCCTTAATCCATAAAAGGACGCCCATGGCAACCGTAGAAAGGGTAAGAAGGTTGGGCAACAAATACGCCCATACGCACGTAGCCTCTATCTCCCTTGCTGGGTAAGTGTACTATGCTCCTCCACCACTCTTACACCATCAATCCACCAAAGCAAGAGTATGGTTTTATGCCTCACGGCAGCCTGAACCTGGGTAAAATTGCCTGCGTGATCTCTGCCGTGCTACCCCACACTCGTCTGCTCTTTGTGCACACGACATCCCCCTGTCAAACCAGCAAAGGGCCCTCTAGTCCCATAGGTGGTTGTAGTTTCCCACGAAATCTTTGGTGCGCCAGGTAGGGGGGTCGCTTGCGCGAACCTGAAGGTGTGTGCAATGCATCATCTTCATCACCGTCTTCACATTCGACGGCGCCATCAACTATGGCGCCCAAGAAGATCTCCGATGCTTCGGCTCATCCATCTGCCTGGAAGGCTCCGCCGCTCACGGCCTCTGATGCTATGAGGGACGCGGAGGCACGCGAGGACGTGGACGTTGTTGGGGCCGTGGTCGGAGCAGGCAACACCGTCACCACTTCCCCCGTGGCCAACACAGGAGTAGGAGGCATCAGAGGAGAACAACACGAGCAGCGCCCCGATGGCGACGCTCCACAAGGTACAAGTGAGGGGGTTACTCCGTCCCCGCCCCTCCTCTCGCCGACGGGTAAAGCCGCATCAACGGCGCTTGTTTTGGGGCGAATCGTTGCCCTCCGGCTGCCCCACCACGGGAGCAACCATAGCGCGTGCGCCTCCCCCAGGATGGGTTGACCTAGTCACCAAGCCGGACGAAGCCGCTGGCCCTCGAGCGCCTTCGCCGCACCACCCAGATGGCTGCTCCGCAATAGCGGGGGTGCAGTGCTGCCGCCGCTGGCACCGTCAGGAGCCGTGCGAAGGTGCGATCTACTTCATCATCACCCATGCAAAGTACAACCACGGAGGCCATGGCCCAGGCTCAGCTGCTGCTGAGGTTTCCGCCAGCGGCCGAGAAGTTGGAGGAATGGCGTGCCACCATCCAAAGTCTGCTTGGTTTCGCCGAGGACGGGGGCTCACAGCGAGCCGGCCGCCACGGCCTCCCAAGCAACGACGATGGCTCGTGTTGCTGGCCGTACGGACGGGGCCACCCCCACGATGCAGTCCCCACCACGGCAGCCAACGCGAGCACAACAAAACCAAGAACTCACTGGTGCACGTCAGTCCTAAACAAATGGTTTTTAAGCCCTTTACACAACGGCATTTGGAACTGTCGTTAAGTGAGTGTGGGCGATAGGGGGGTCCTTCCCACATGACCCAGAAACCGTCGGGGATATGGAGCAGTGATCGAGAGGCCTTCCAAAATGTAATCATGTGCGATGCAGCACACACTAAATTCTTTCGCAAGTGTGGTATCGGTGATTAAGCGTTTCTAATGATACAGTGAAACCATACGTTCTGTCATAACGAACCATTTGGGAAACATTATGTAAGGCACACAAGCCAATATATGAACTGTGTGCGATTTGTGCCCCATCGCACATGAGTTTTCTGCGTAACCCGACTGCCATGCTAGATTCCATCGCACACGTTTTATAATATTTACCTTCTACGATAATGTTCTATCACAAACGGTTCAGGAGCCCCTTTGCACATTTTCAAGTGCTGCAAACCGTTTGTGATTTGTTAGGTATCACCGACGGTTGCCACAAGAGTGACGTGTGCTTTTCGTTTGGGATCCCACACGTTTCCTGGAAAAATTATGACTGGGATTGTATTTTGCATTGGGCACGGTTTACTCCCAGTTCTCATGTGCGATAACACGATATCACAAACGGTTCCGGAGAACCTACGCACACGTAGTAGCGCTACAAATCATTTGCGATCTGCTGTGTATCACCGACGGTTCCGCTACGATTGACGTATGCTTTCTGACGTGGATCGCACACGCTCATTTAGTTGAACCGTGTGCAGAGCAATTGCAATGTTAAAACAAAAAAAATCCCATTTTGAATTGGCATGCAAAAAGCAAATGCTCCACAATATTCAATTGAACAAATAAACAAAAATATCCCTTATTGAATCAGGACACAAAAAGAAAATTTGCCAGAATATTCGATTGAACAAATAGTGTCCACAGGAAGAACATTCACCAAATTTCGTAACAATTGCAATTGAACATATGGTAGCTAACTTCCAATGATTCGTCGACACATATATGCATTACATAATTAATCATAGTGTACGAAATACGAAGACCTCATCAGATGGAAAACAATGGATCCATGCGTTATATGTTTAGTGGCTAACTGTTACTCAATGTTTCAGGAGAAGGCATGCTGAAATCTTCATTAGCACCAGTGGGATTGATGTAGTGATCCAGGAAGAAGTCGCTGATAAATCTCCGAACCATCATCAATTCACCAGCCGGGAGCGGTTCAGGGGTCCTCGGTTTTAAGATGAGCTGCAGTCTTTTTAGATCAGAATGTGCCATATGAGTGGAGTAGAAGATATTAATTAAGATAGACTTACTGGTACGAATTTGCGAGGATTGTCACAACTATCAGCAGATTTGCGGATGGAGATCTTGTGTTTGCAAACATAATATCCACAAAGGTTGGTCCTTGCTTCTTGCTGAGGACACTAATTTTTTTTGTACAAAACTAGTCATGTATTTGTCCTGTTAGGAACAACCTAACTCATGTTAGATGTACTATTTTTCTTTGGACAAAACAGAAATAGTTTTATTTAGAAGCTTGAACATTTGACTAGCGTAAGGAAAGGTATTTGCAAACAGTTGGATAAATTTTCCGAAAATAACGGATTACGGTGTGTTACCGGAGAAACGATCTCGTGCTGCACGGGTTGTTCCGTCTGGAACAGGTTCCCTGGTTTAGTTTTCCACAATGCGAGTGTAAGGACCCCGATTCCAAGTCACACTAATCTAGCCTGTAACACCTCATATCACTTTGCTTCCTCACGCACGGTATTCCCACGGGTGTCGCCTTACCATGACCCGGGACCGTTTTCACCTTTTGGCTCACGTATATGATAGTGTCGCTAGCTTCCATATGACCGAGAACCCGGGCCGACATGGCTAGTCATGAACCCAAAGCGGCACAAACTTACAGGGATAGGCATACATGAATCAACATCGAGCATGTCGGTCAGCAGCGTGTGAATCCGGGCTGTGGCACTGGGTTAACAGGACTCCGGGAACCCGGGCTGTAGCAGGCTAGGCAGGACTCCGGATGTCACCGCGTGACATTTCCCCGAAGGGACAGACACATGAACAAAGTGAAACACGTGCCGGCCAGTCAAGTGTGTAGGATTTCGGGTTCCGGCAAACCCTTGAGGTTCGAACACTAGGGTGCGCGCTGAGATTTCTCCCCTACCGATCTACGTCTGATCTCCTCGCGTGATCTAAGCTGGAAACAATGAACAACACAAGGGACACGAGGTTTATACTGGTTCGGGCCACCGTTGTGGTGTAATACCCACTCCAGTGTGTGGTGTGGTGGATTGCCTCTGGGGCTGATGATGAACAGTACAAGGGAAGAATAGCCTCGCGAGAGGTGTTCTTGAGCTGGTGCGGTGAACTGCTTGAGTGAGTTCAGTCACCTCTCTCTCTCTCTCTCTGCTAGGGCTCTACCAGATCTCTAGCTGATGTCCCTACTCTGTCTCGATCGATGGATCCCTCTCTTTGTCCCTCCTTCGATGAATCCATCCCCCTCTGCTTGTGATGGCTAGCTCTATTTATAGGGGCCATGGGCCTATTCCCAAAGAATGAGCGGGAAGGGCGCCAACAATTGGCCATTTTGAAGGGCAACATCTAGTATAGGTTACCCTAACCAAAGGTGGTCTTCGGCTGCCAAAAGTACTGGTGATGACGCCGTCTTGGGCTCCACGGTGACCTCCGTCCCGCCGCTCTGCTGGTCTTGGTCTTGTTGCACCGGAATGGCAACCTTTACCCGATGCCTTGGCCTGTGCTTGCCCCCTTTGCACCAAAGGGCAAACAAGGACACTGCGCAGACCGGCACCTGCCTGGCACCTGCCTGATCTCGATCGTCATGGCTTGCGTAACGGGCTCCTCGCGAGGGACCCCTGCCTTGATCTCTCCGCCTCCTCGCGGTCCTGGCTGATGAGGCCGCCTCTGAGGAAGCTTTCTATCGTCCGCCCCGCGAGGCTTGGCCCCTCGCGAGGATCTTGAGCTTGAGTTGATGAAGATGGGCCGCGCTGGGGCCCCACTTGAGCCACGCCGCAGGCCGCAGGCAGGCAAGTCTGGGGACCCCCGTTCCCCGAACACTGACAGTAGCCCCCGGGCCCAAGCCGCGCCCGGGCTTGGCATAGCAGGGAAGCGAAGGGGCAAGCGCGAAGGGGCAAGCGCGAAGCGCCGTGGGCCCCAATAGCCTGCGGCCTTGGGTGCCGTGTGGCGATTGATTGGACGTGGGCGTCTGTGCTTCCCCACAATGCCCCGGCAACAGTCCATCTGACAAAAGGGATGCCCGGGCCAGACTTACTTGCCTTGTTCTCGTTTTCCTCGCTCCAGATCCCCTTTCTCGCTCTCCTCCTTCTTGCTTCCGAAATCCTCCAGATCTGTCTCAATCCTTCTCATCCGGCACACCATGGTGCCTCGCAAGTCTTCGACCGAGGCCTGGTACTCGCCGGCCCTAGATTCCCTGAACCTGTCGGAGAAGAACCTCGCCCTTACGCGCCTGATGACGGTGCTGCAGGGCAGCAAGGGGGCGACTGTGCTCAAGGCCGGGTCTGACTAGCCTGAAGTCAAGGGGAGCACCTTCTATCCGCTCTTTGTGAGCGCCACTGTCGCTGGTCTGGTGCCTCCTTTCTCTGAGTTCTTCTTTGCTATTCTCTGCCAGTACAACTTGCACGCTCTGCACCTCCACCCCAACTTTGTTCTTCTCCTGGCTTGTCACACCCTAGCTAGTCCATGCATTAGAGTTGCATCATGTTTATTTTTCATCAGAAACTTGAAATGGGGAAGGTAGAACCCCCAGCACCCCTCTTGAAATCAACTAGGGTTTACTAAAAATAATTTCAATGAACCTGAAATGCCCTTCTAAAATGTTCACCCTCTTTGCCTTGGGTTAGAACCTCTGGCAAAATAGGTGCACAATTTTCTAGGTCAACAGAAGGTCATTGAATTAAATCATAAGTATTTGAATTTGGGCATTTAAATGCTATAAAATAATTTAAATGCTCAAATAATTCTGGGAGTAAATGTTTCCTGTTGGAAATAAACTAAACAGAGGCCACATTTATTTTCAGGATTTTTGGAAATGTTCTAGTATTTTCTAAAGCCAAAACAGCAGCAGAAAAATAGAAAACAGAAGAAAAATAGAATAGGAAGGAAACTCACCTAACTTACCTGGCAGCCCATCCGTAGCCCAACACTGTGCAGCCCAGCAGCAGCCCGGCCCACCACAGCCGCCACCGTCTTCAACCTCCTGTCAGTAGGCAGGAGGGCGTGTGCCCGATGCGCGCGCGCACACGCCGGCCACCTCCCGCTTGCCTGCACGCCGCTGGATCCACCCTAGGGCGCCACACACCCTCCCTCGACCCTCTGCACTTCCTTCCTCCTCGCAGCTCTCTCCCCTCCCCTTGCTCTCCCGAAGCCGAGCGGAGCTCGTCGCCGCCGTACGCCGTAGACGCGGCCTCCGTGCTCCCCTCACCTCCCCGACGTGTCCACGAGCATCGCCACGCCTCCCTCGTCCTCTCCGTCCGGCCACGCCTCGCTAGAGGCCCTGCATTGACGCCATCTTTATCGTCTTCGTCGCCGGCCACCGGAGATGCCTCTCGCCGCCCCGCTCGCTCCGGTGCTTCCCCGAGCACGCCGAGGCCACCTCTGCATCCACCGTGAGCCCCTGCCCCTAACCCCCTCCTCTACGCCTCGGTTGCGCCCCCTAGCCGCCATCTCCACCGAGCCCGAGCACTCTGCTCCGCCGGCGACGCCGTCGACGTGGCCACAGCCACGCGGGCTCGAAACCGAGCATGTCACCGTGTTTGCCACACTCCCAAGAGGCCGTAGCCTCTCTCCACGCCCCTGTTATGCATCCCAGCGCCGAACCCGAGCACACCCGATCTCTGGCCACCGCCGCGAGCTCCGTTCCGGCGAGCTCCGGCGCCCCCACGGCCACCCACCTACCTCCCTGGATGCGGGCGAGTCCGGGCTACGCCCCGATGCCCTTAGCCACCGCCCCCATCGCCTTTAGCACAAGTCCGGCGCGTTGCCGCCGTGGGTTTGGTCGCCGCCGGCCAACTCCGGTGACAGCCGACGTGGCGGGGTCATTAGTGCTAATCCCCGCCAGCTGGACCTCAGTTAGTCACTGACAGCGGGCCCCACAGTGGGTCAAAGCCCAGTTAGCGTCGGGTTTGACCCGAGGTTGACCTCTGTTTGACCCTTGAGTCACTGACATGCGGGCCTCACCCGGCTAACCCAGTTAGTTAGAGCTAAACTTAATTAAGTTAGTTTAGTTAGTCACTGACTAGTGGGCCTAGTGTTGTTTAGTTAGTCTAGTTAACCCAAATAGTTAACTGTGATACTGACTAGTGGGGCCCAGCCGTCAGGTTTGACCTGTACAGCCCTGTTGACATGCTGATGCCAGCATGATGCAATGCTGACGCAGTTAATCATTTTCTGGATTTAAAATAATTCAGAAATTCCAGAAAATGCCCAAAACTTCGAAAAATCATAGAAATTCAACCATAACTCCAAATGAAATAAATTATATATGAAAAATTATCAGAAAAATTCAAGGAATCCATCTGTACGATTTTCATGCCTGTTAGAACAACTTAAGGCCACCGTTTAGGAAAAATCAAATGAATGGTATTTAAATAACCACATGTGGAGTTTGAATTTGAACTTGGGTTCAAACCAACTTCATTTAATTGCGTTGCTAGTTGCATTAGCTCAATCAACAACATATTGCCATGTCATTGTCATGAATCATGTTGTGCATTGCATTGATTGTGTTCCTTCTCTGTTACCGGTGGTTGTCCCCTCTCGATAGACGTTGTACAGACGCTGTGATCGTTGACACTGATGAAGACCCAATGATATCTTCAGAAGTGCCAGGCAAGCAAAACCCCCTTGTTCATTCCGATACAACCCCACTCCCTCGCTCCTGCTCTCTTTTACTGCATTAGGACAACAACGATTCATCTGTTACTTCTTGCGGTAGTTGAACCCCTTATCCACTGCATGACCTGTCATTGCCACAGTAAATAGATGAAACCCACTAGCATGAGTAGGAGTTGTTTGAGCCCTGATGTGCCTACTCATTCATGTTTGCTTGTCATGCCTGCTATTGCTTAGAGTTGTGTCAGGTCTGATTCATCGGGGATGAATTGGAAAGTTGTGAACATGTCCTACTGTGTGTGAGCTAAGTGTGTGAACACGATTTGGTAAAGGTAGCGGTGAGAGGCCATGTAGGAGTACATGGTGGGTTGTCTCATTGCAGCCGTCCTCAGGAACCGAGTTTTGTGTCTGTGATCCATGAACAGCTACTACCACTCATTGGGATCCTTAACTGACCCTCTCGGCTTCTTAATCACCCTAGTACTCTGTCCAGGAGTTGCAACTAGTTTCTGGTGTTTGTAGGTTATGTGTTGGTGGCCGTGCGTAGCGCTGACCCTAGGGGTGGGCTATGATGCGGTAGATACACCGTGGCCGGGCATGCCGGGCGCCCGTTTGGTGTCTCGGAACCCTGTACACATCGTTCGGGGCCGTATGTGGAAACCTCAGCCGGACCCCCTGCGGATGGAACCTGGATAGGCGATAAACCTGGACTAGAGACTTGAGTGTTTGGGTAGGCCGTGGCCGATACCCTCATTGGGCTTCTGCTTGAAGGTTGCCGAGTACATGTCGTGTAAGCGGCGGTAAGTGGTGAAAGCGTGTATGAAGAAGTACACCCCTGCAGGGTTATCATTATCTATTCGAATAGCCGGATTCCTCGGATATGGAAACTTGGACCCCTTGCATAGTTCATAGACAAGTGAAAGTGGATACTCTAAAACTCACAAGATAAGTGTGAGTGCTATGGATGGCCTTCTCGTAGGGAGACGGGAGCGGTTCCATAGTGGTGTATTTGAATGGTGAATATGTGGACTCGTGTGCGCCACCTCAAAAGAGTTGCTTGCAATCGTAGTTCAGGTTAGCCACTGAGTCAAAGCTGGCTTGCTGCAGTTAAACTCCACCACCCCCTTGTTGATAACGATGCATATGTAGCTAGTTCTGATGTAAGTCTTGCTGAGTACCTTTGTACTCATGTTTGCTTAATTTATGTTTTGCAGAGAGAGACTTCAGTCTCGCTAGTAGTTCCGCGTGGACTTCGACGTTAGCTTGATACCTCAGCTACGATCTTGTGCCCTCGGCAGGATCTGGTAGATAGTCAGGCTTCTTAGCCTTTTTCCATTTGTAGATGTCTGTACTCAGACATGTTAAGCTTCCGCACGTGCTTGATTTGTATGCTGTCATTGTTGAGTCATGTATGAACCTGTTATGTATGGCTCTCTGGAGCCTTAAATAAAGTACTTGAGTTGTAGAGTTTTGTTGTGATGCCATGTTGTATGTACTCATATCGGGCATATTGTGTGTATGATTGAAATGCTTGGTATGAGTGGGATCCGACAATCTAGTTGTTTATCCTTGGCAGCCTTTCTTATGGGGAAATGTAGTCTAGTGTTCCTCGAGCCATAGTAGTCCGCTACAGCCCGGTTCACCGGAGTCCTGCTAGCCCAGCACTACTGTTCAGGAAACTTGACTGGCCGACATGTGTTTCACTTCGTCCCTATGTCTGTCCCTTCGGGGAAATGTCACACGGTGACTTCCGGAGTCCTGTCTAGCCTGCTACAGCCCGGGGTTCCCCGGAGTCCTGTTAGCCCAGTGCTACAGCCCAGAATCACTCGTTGATGACCGACATGTTCGATGTGATTCATGTATGCCTGTCTCCATAGGTCTGTGCCGCTTTGGGTTCACGACTAGCCATGTCGGCCCGGGTTCTCTGTCATATGGATGCTAGCGACACTATCATATACGTGAGCCAAAAGGCGCAAACGGTCCCGGGCCATGGTAAGGTGACAACCATGGGATACCGTGCGTGAGGCCGCAAAGGGATATGAGGTGTTACCGGCTAGATCGATGTGATTTGGAATCGGGGTCCTGACATGGCTATTTTTGCTTACTACTGTGAGGCTCACGTCGGGGTAAAGCCCTCGGTGGCCTTGTTGCGTCACTATTTTTCCCTCCGAATTTCTGGTGTCCATGTCTCCGCATGTGCGAGCTTCATCGTGTACTGCAATTCCAATGCTATCTGGAAGCCTGGGAAGAGGACCGAAGGCTTCCGGAGCAAGTGGGTCATGGTGGATGTCGGGCGCCTCCACCCCTGTCTGGTGCTACCTATGGGGCAGCCCAAGGCCGTCGACGCGTGGTCCCGCGCGGAGCTCGTTGCCCCCCGTGCGAAGGCGATGCTGAAGAGGATGAATGCGGACTTGAGGCCAAGCAACTTGGGGGCGGCGAAGCTGACTGGGGCCTCGCTCCTGAGGGAGTTCCTGGAGCACCGGGTGGCTCCACTCCAGGAGCACTCGCTCCCGTTGTGGAGGCTTGGGGACGCGGACGCCGCCTTGCACCTAAGCTCGGAGGACATGTCCGACGAGGATCTGGTCGCGGCCCTCCATTCCTTGGTTGGGGGAGACGTGGTGAGCCCGGTGGGCGCCCCCGTCCCCCTATTCCTTTGAGACGACTGGGAGCAGGTGGTGAACGCCATGCCCACCTTCAACGGTGAGGGGCTGGTGCCCACGGTAGCTCCCGAGGATCTTGCAGCACTGGCGATGGTGGATGTGTCCTCTGGCAGCTCCAGCGGGAATAAGAAGGAAGAAGAGGCGGAGGAGGAAGAGTCTGTCGGCAACTGGCGAGGAGTCGGGGGAGTCCTTCCCTCGGCTCAGGTCTTGGGCCCTCCACTCCATGCCAGATGATGACGATGCCGGCGCCGGGCGAGGAGGGGAGGGCTCTCCCTTGGTCACAAGGAAGGGCAGGTTGGGGCTGGTTCCCCCAGGGTCTCTCTGATCCCTGGGCGGTCTGAAGCCAGCCCCAGCCCTACCGACGTGGCTTCTGCTTCTGGGCCTCCCGAGGCTGACCCAAGCTGCAGGCTCTCGGGCTTCAAGTTCAGCCGGAGGTTGCTTGGGTCCGCGAGCGACGACCAGTAAGTGCTTGATTCCCGCTTTGCTTGGTTTCTGCCGCCGAGGCTTGACGTCCATATTCTCTTGTCAGGCCGGCGCCTGCGGCGAAGAGGTTGAGGGGGGCTTCTGCGGCCCCGCTTGGGGCGAGTCCATCTGTCGGGGCGGTGCCTTCGCCCGCTGGGGAGGAAGACGGCGCGGCTCGCGCCTCCCTGGTCCGATCATCCTCGCGAGGCCAACTAGGACGCATTGGCAAGGAGTCATCTCCCGTGGCCCCGCTGACCCTGGAGTCGACTGCGCTCGATGCTGTAGCCGGGGCGACCAAAGCCTAGGGGGTTCCTTCCTGCCAAACCGTGATCACGCTGCCGTCTTCTTCGCCCGCTCCGCCGGTCCCCGCTTCTTCTGCTTCCTTTGTCGTCATCCTGGACCAGGTCACCAGTGAACTGAGCCAGCTGCGGGAGGATCTTCTGAGCGCGGACCCTCGCCTAGCGGTCGGGGGCCTGGTGCTAGCTTCTGGCTGGGCCCGTTCCGCCACCTCTGTCCGAGCAGCGCTGAGCCAGGCCGTGGCGGCCTCCGATGGGGAGAAGCAGGCCGCCAACCAAGCCAAGGCCACTCGCGACGCTGCCTTGGGCGACGCTGCGGCTGCCATGGCTCGCTGCAAGGAGCTAGAGGTCGAGCTCCAAGGCCTGCACGATGAGCTCGCCAAGGAAGTCCATGGCCGCCAGGAGAAAGAGAAGGAGATGAAGGCTCGGGAGGCTGCCATCAAGGACCGGGACACCAAGCTCGATGACCGCCACGGTGAACTAGAGACGCTGGGTTGGTCGCTGCAGGCGGAGAGGGCCGAGCTAGACGCCAAGGCGAAGGTCCTGGCAGAGGATCGGGTGGCCTTCGCGAAGATGGAGAAGAGGGCTCGTGCCGCGCTGAAGATGCTTTATGAGAGCGGCTTGGAGGAGCCGTTGGCCAGCGCGGAGGATGGCCCCACCAAGATGCTCCCCTTCCTGGTCCGTGCGCTTGAAGATGTCGTAGACGGCCTTGGCCCCACTACCGAGGCCGAGGCGCGTGCCCTATCTTCGGCGGCACTGACGTGTGTCCTCAGCCATGTCTACCTGCGCGACCCCAACGTCGACCTCGACAGCCTGCTGGAGCCCATGAGCGGTGACCTTGCCGCCGCTACCACTGAGGCCGTGAAAAGCTAAGCTGAAGCTTTGCTGGGGAGGTTCCGCACCTTCAGCATCTTGCCCGGGCGCGGTGCCGCCAGGGCCGCGGCCCCAAGAGACGGCGCCACTGGAGAGTGATCCCTTCGCGGCTTCTGTCCTGTTTTTATTCCTGCAACATGCACCATGACTCGCGGAGGCGTTTAAACTTGTGTTTGGCATCGTGAAACAATCTGTGACTTGTACTATTTGCTTTGAATTTCTTGAAATTTTCATTTTTCTCTCCTACTTGCTCGCGCTCTACAATGGCAGGGCCTGGCCCCACGCATACCTCACCCAGCGTTAGCCCCGACCGGAAACCAGGACAGGACTAAGGAGTGAGGGGCTACGTGGCAAGTTAGGATCCTAAGTCGCCATGCTTAGGAGTCCCCCTTGACGTGCAAGCAACAAGTAGGAAAGGGGGGAATAAGGAGTGGATCGGTCGTTCTGCGTCAGCAGGGCCCGGCCCCGCGGATACCTCACCCAGCGTTAGCCCCGACTGGAAACCAGGACGGGACTAAGGAGTGAGGGGCTACAGGGCAAGTAAGGATCTTGAGTCGCGATGCTCAGGAGTCCCCCTTGACCTTCAAACGGGTTTCCATACCTTGGCTCCGCTCGAGGAGGGGCGCGTGACGACCAGGTCCGAGGGACCTGGCTGGGTGGCGTGCGCTCGGGCGAGGCCCGGGCGTAGCCCCCGTGTCCAACCCCCTCGCGCGGCGCTCCCGAGGGGAGGCGTTGCGATGGTGCCAGACACTGAGCTCTGGGCTCCCTGAGGTTGGTACGGCTGGAGGCCGCCCTCAGTTGTTTATCACCAGCGCGAAGCATAGCGCTTCCGTATGTGTACGGACATAGCCGCTCCTCGGCCGTTTCGTCAGCCAGCGCGGAGCATGGTGCTTCCACTGGTACATGGGAGGGGGCTCCCCTCCGGGAGGAGCCCCCCGGGGCGTGTACAGCCCCGCCCTAACACGTGGCCGGCACGGTAGGGCTAGGAGAGGTGTATCTGGGCACTCGTGAGCTAGCCCGGGACTCACGAGGCCCTACCTCGAGGAAGGTTGCGCCTGGCTCTGGGCCGTTATTAATGGTGTGTTCTTGTAGGGTGGTTAGAATGCAAATGCTCTACGTCCTCAGGTCCTGGCCGTCGAGCGAGCTCAGCCGCCACTGGTATGACAGGTCGTGGTGCCGTGGGTCTAGGCCAGGGGGTGAGGGCTGGAGAGCCAGTAGGAGCCCATGAGTCGCGATGCTCAGGTACCCCCCTTTTAACGTGCAAGTGCTTTGCATGAAAGCGGAGAAGTTCGCGATAAGCAGAAGGTGATAATTAAGCCCGAAATAGCAAATTCATTTTAAGTAGATGCAGGAAAAGCAAACGCCGCTGGGCCAGGCCCGAGCAGCTCGGGGGTGATGCAGCCCGAGGGGCGCCCCCAACAAGGTATGTAAAGAGCATAAGCGAAACGGATACATGCCGCAGGGACGAATCCACGCGGCCTGGGAATGACGTGGCCCTGTGGGCACTCCCAGCTAAAAACGGAACTTAGAAAGATGTCACCTGGTGCCGTTGAAGATGAAGTGATGTTGAAGAAGTGGGCGATGTGCGATGATGACGTCGACCCTCAAAAGCCCCCAGGCCCAGGAGGCTCGGGAGGCTCCGGAGGCGCATGTGGGTCTCCGAGGGCCATCTCCATCTCCACCAGGACGACGCGATGCCTGACTTCCTGAGCCTCTAGAATGCTCCTCAGCAGGCACTGATGAGAGGCGACCGCGTTCGGTAGGCCGAAAGGCATGCGAACGTAGCTGTGGGGTGGACCTTCGCAACGCCCCACGCGCGAAGGCCAGAGGCGCTCCTGAGACGCGGCTCGGTTGAGCCCTGGCACGTCGATGCAGACGCGCAGCCCACCATCCTTGCCTGGATGAGGGGACATGGTGGGTAAGCGGCAGCTGCCGTGCATGACTCTTGACTCCTGCAGCTCCTAGGTGTTTCTTGAGTTGAACTCCTGAGGGAAACGTGCCTGGAAGCGCCCCTCCAAGTGGTGCCCGAGCGCCTCCCTCGCGATCTCGGCAAGGTTGGTGGCTCTCCAAGAAAGAGCCCCCGAGCCCTGCCTGAGGAGCGTGCCTAGCGCGCCTTCCAATGCGAGAGAGGGTGGCGCTCCCTGATCGGGCGCGGATCCTGACGCAATACCTCCGGAGGCGCCTGCCTCCTTGTGGTTTGTGCCAGCCGAAACCTTCTTCTTCTTAAGGGTCGCCTCGGGAAGTCTTCCATTCTTGTGGTCTGGGTCTTCGATTGCTGCAGCTTGGAACGCGCGCTCAAGTGAACACACTGCGTCCCTTTCTTCACAAGGTACGGTGATGACTCCACCGCTTCCTGGCATCTTGAGGACATTGTATCCATGGTGAGTTACTGCCATGAACTTGGCCAGGGCTCGGTACCCGAGGATGGCGTTGTATGGCAGACGGATGTGGGCGAAGTCTAAGTCGATGAGCTCGGCGCCGTAGTTGTTGCGCTGCCCGAAGGTGACTGGAAGGCGAACCTGCCCTATTGGAACAGTGGAACCATCAGTGACTCCTGAGAAGGGCTTGGTTGGCTGATGCTGATCGTACGACACTTGGAGATTGTCGAATGTCTCAACGGACATGATGTTGAGTCCTGCTCTGCCGTCAATGAGGGTCCTGGTGACCTGCACGTTGCTGATGACCGGGGAGCAAAGCATCGGGAGGACTCAGGCCGTTGCCGCGCACTTGAGCTGATCCACTGAGATGAACGTGATAGCGTACGAAGACCACCTGAGTGGGCGCGTGGCCTCGAGTTTGGGGAGGACTGCATTCACCTCGCGAGCAAACTGCTTGAAGACGTGCGGTGAGGCTGGGGCCTGCGCACCACCCAGGATGCAAGCGATCATGCGCGGCTCCTGGAAGCCCCTAGCCCCCTCGTCTTGATGTTAGTCTTCGTTCCTTCTTGGCGGTGGTGGTAGAGGAGGAAGGCCTGCATTGCCGTGCGGGCGATCCTCACGAGGCTGATCTCTCCAGCCTCCGTCGCGAGGCTGGTCCTGCCAGCGATCCTCACGAGGTCGGTCACGCCACCCTTGGCGAGGGCCACGGTCTTCCCATCATCCGCCACCTCTTCCTCCTCCTCGGTCATAGCCCCTGTCGTTGCGCTCGGGGCGTCGGCCGACACGTCCATCTCT
This sequence comes from Triticum urartu, assembly GCF_003073215.2. Lineage (NCBI taxonomy): Eukaryota > Viridiplantae > Streptophyta > Magnoliopsida > Poales > Poaceae > Triticum > Triticum urartu. Next base: position 165,322,638 of record NC_053022.1, on the reverse strand, counting down.
CATGGCCCTGAGATCTTGACATTTGTTGGTGTTGTGGGTGTGGAGGTCGTGGTACACGCAGTACCGGCTGCCCTTGGATGACTCAGGCTGATCCCTGTCTCGCTTGGTGTCTGGTTCCGCTGCAAGCATGGCAGCCCCCTTGCGCTTCACGTCCTTGTCCTTGGGCTTCTTCTCTTCTGGGTCGGCAGCCAGGAGTTCGAGGAGGGAAAGGCGCCCTTCCTCAGCCCTGGTGCACTTGGTCGCCAGGTTGAACAGCTCCAGGGATGTGCACAGGTCTTGGTGGATTGCTAGCTCCTCCTTCATCTTGATGTCGCGTACGCCATCGGAGAAGGCCGAGATGATGGCTTCTTCAATCACCTTGGGGATATTGAGGCGAGCATTGTTGAAGCACTGGATGTATTTCTGCAGGGTTTCCCCTTGCTGCTGCTTGATGCAGCGCAGATCGCTCACGACCGGGGGCCGGTCCCGAGTGCCCTGGAAGTTGGCGATGAAGCGGGTGCGCATCTCGTCCCAGGACGAGATCGTGCCAGGAGCCAGGTTCAGGAGCCAGGTGCAGGCCCCGTCCTTGAGCGCCATGGGAAACCATTTTGCCATGACCCTTTCGTCTATGTTGGCGGCTTCGATGCACAGCTCGTAGAGCTGCAAGAACTCCGCGGGTTCTGCCGTGCCATCGTAGCGAGGGGGCAGGTCAGGCTTGAACTTTCCTGGCCATGCGACGCCGCGTAGCTCGGGGGTGAGGGCGCGGCAGCCGGCTATGGCCACCGGTGTCCTTTGCTGGTACTGGGCTTGCTCCTGGGGATTGCCGCGCGCCGCCGCTTGGAGCAGAGCGGGGTCTTGGTGTGGAGGTGCAGGGATGCGATCTTGGCGCGCCGGTGCTAGGAGCGTGCTAGCACCTTCTCGGGGACGAGGGATCTCTTGGCAGCTCCTTTCATGCTGCGCAGGCGCCGGACGCGGTGGGTCTCACCCTAGGGCTGCGCGCCTTGGAGCCAGGGCGCCTTCTTGGGGAGCAGGTGGTAGAGGTACCTCCTGATCCTCGCCTCCTGCGTGGCGAGGCAGTGCGAAGGACGGCAAGGGGGAGCCCCCTGCGGTGCTGACGAGCTCGGTGATGCGGGCGAGCCAGTCCTCCTAGAGGTCGTCGACGGGACGGTAGTGCAGGAGCTCCCTTGCCACGAGCAGCGCGGCTTGCGTGTCCGCAGGGGCGCGGCAGGTGTGGGACGACGAAGCGGCTGGAGTCGGCGATGGTGTAGCAGTGCGGCCCTCCCGCCATACCGAAGGATGCTGGGACGAGGCCTGCTGCTTGTTCCCCGCCGGATCGGTGGCGGCGTTGGCGGCAGGCGACGGGGCACGACGAGGGCGACCACCGACGGGGCCGTCTGGGTGACGCGGGTGGCGAGAGCGGCCCGACGCTCGGCGTGAGCCCGACGAGCGTCAACAATGGACACGACGGAAGATTGCACGCGAACAGCAGAAGAAAGATTCCGGCGCACCCCTACCTGGTGCGCCAAATGTCAGATTTCGGGTTCCGGCAGACCCGTGAGGTTCGAACACTAGGGTGCGCGCGGAGATTTCTCCCCTACTGATCTACATCCGATCTCCTCGCGTGATCTAAGCTGGAAACAATGAACAACACAAGGGACACGAGGTTTATACTGGTTCGGGCCACCATTTTGGTGTAATACCGTACTCCAGTGTGTGGTGTGGTGGATTGCCTCAGGGGCTGATGATGAACAGTACAAGGGAAGAATAGCCTCACGAGAGGTGTTCTTGAGCTGGTGCAATGAACTGCTTGGGTGAGTTCAGTCGCCTCTCTCTCTCTGCTAGGGCTCTGCTAGATCTCTAGCTGATGTCCCTACTCTATCTCGATCGATGGATCCCTCTCTCTGTCCCTCCTTCGATGAATCCATCCCCCTCTGCTTGTCATGGCTAGCTCTATTTATAGGGTCCCTGGGCCTCTTCCCAAATAATGAGCGGGAAGGGCGCCAACAATTGGCCATTTTGAAGGGGAACATCTAGTAGAGGTTACCCTAACCAAAGGTGGTCTTCGGCTGCCAAAAGTACTGGTGATGACGCCGTCTTGGGCTCCATGGTGACCTCCGTCCTGCCGCTCTACTGGTCTTGGTCTCATTGCGCCGGAATGGCAACCTTTGCCCGATGCCTTGGCCTGTGCTTGCCCCCTTTGCACCAAAGGGGAAACAAGGACACTACGCAGACCGGCACCCGCCTGTCGCCCGCCTGGTCTCGATCGTCATGGCTTACATCATGGGCTCCTCGCGAGGTACCCCTGCCTTGATCTCTCGGCCTCCTTGCGAGCCTGCCTGATGAGGCTGCCTCTGAGGATGCTTTCTGTCGTCCGCCCCGTGAGGCTTGGCCCCTCGCGAGGGTCTTGAGCTTGAGTTGATGAAGATGGGCCGCGCTAGGGCCCCATCTGAGCCACGCCGCAGGCCGCAGGCAGGCAAGTCTGGGGTCCCCCGTTCCCAGAACACCGACAAGGTGTTCCGGAGTAGTAGTGCTGGGCTAGCAGCACTACGGTGAACTGGCCTTTAGCGGACTACTATGGCTCATGGAAGCACTAGACTACATTTCCCCATAAGAGAGGCTGCCAAGGATAAACAACTAGATTGTCGGATCCCACACATACTAAGCATTTCAATCATTCACACAATATGCTCGATATGTGTAAATACAACATGGCATCACAACAAAACTCTACAACTCAAAGTACTTTATTTAATGGCTCCGGAGAGCCATACATAACATGTTCATACAGGTAGGGGTCACATGACCCGACACTCAAGTCATACAAACATACAAGCACATGCGGAAGCAAACTAGTCTGTGTACAAACACTAGAAAGAAAGTAGGCTTAGTGAAGCATGTCTATCTACGTAGGGCCCTCCATGGCTCGGAATCACCACCTGGGTGGCAAGTCACTCATCGACGTCGAGATCCACATAAAACCCGTCGGAGGGGGCGGTGTTGTCGTCTGAAAACTGTAATTAAAGCAACATGAGTACAAAGGTACTCAGCAAGTCTTACAACAGATCCTACTATACATGCACATTCTCAATAAGGTAGTGGATTTATTGCAGCAAGCCAGCTTTGGCTCTTGGCTAAGCTATCCTACGAGACACCACTTGTAAAATAGTTTTCGCACACAAGTCCACTAATCACCATCACAATACTCCACCGTGGATCCTCCCTCGTCATCCTAGGAGAGGGCCATCCGCGGTACTCACACTGATCTTGAGTCTTTTAGTAGTAACCATTAACTTGTCTATGAACTGTATAGGCAACCAAGTAGTCCTTTACCGCGGACGCGGCTATTCGTATAGATGATGTTAACCCTGTAGGGGTGTACTTCTTCATACACGCTCTCACCACTTATCGTCGTTTACATAACATGTACTCGGCAACCTTCAAGCGGAAGCCCAACGAGGGTGTCGGCCACGGCCTACCTAAACACTCAAGTATCTAGTCCAGGTCTATCGCCTATCCTGGTTCCATCCGCAGGGAGTACAGCCGAGGTTTCCACATACGGCCCCGAACGATGTGTACAGGGTTCCCGAGACACCAAACAGGTGACTCGGTACACCGTGCCACAGTGTATCTACCGCATCATAGACCACCCCTAGGGTTAGCGCTATGCACGGCCGCCAACACATAACCTATAAACACCAGAAACTAATTGCACCTCCTGGACAGAGGACTAGGGTGGTTAAGAAGTTGAGAGGGTCCATTAAGGATCCCAATGCATGGTAGTAACTGATTCTTAAATCACACATACATATCTCGGTGCTTAAGGACGGTTCCAATGAAACAACCCACCATGTACTCCTACATGGCCTCTCATTGATACCTTTACTAAATCATGTTTAACACATCCCTCACATTACCGACATAATCATTTCACTCTAGCCCATCGCCCAGATGAACCAGACCTGACACAACTCTAAGCATAGCAGGCATAGCAAAGTAGGAAACACAGACATGGCTCAATCAACTCCTACACATGCTAGTGGGTTTCATCTAGTTACTGTGGCAATCACAGGTCATGCAGAGGAAAAGTGTTCAACTACCACAACACACAGCAGTTTGAAACGTTGTTGTCTTAGATGCAGTAAATGAGAGCAGGAGCGAGAACATGGGATTGTATCGATATGATCAATGGGGCTGCTTGCTTGATGGAGTAGTAGTAGGGTACTGCCCTTCAGTCGGATATTCGACGGTATCCTCAGAGGCAGAACCTACCACGAAAGACACCACAAAACACAATCATCACATGGCAACATGCAACAATATGATGCATGCTATGACATGGCAATATGGTGTGTCTTGGCTAATGCATTGTAAACAGGTTGGTTTGAGTCCATTTGATTCAAAGATTCAAATGAAAACTCATGATATTAAGTCATATAAGTGCATTAGCTTGTTTCACTTAAATAGCAAGGTTAAAGTGTTCTGACATGCATGAAACCATTACAGATGGAAAGATTGGATTTTTCTAATTATTTTTCATATATCAATCTTTGCATTTGGAGTTACAGATTAATTTCTATGATTTTTTGAAGTTTGAAGTATTTTCTGGAATTTCATGTATAAAAATAAATCTAGAAAATACTTATTGCGGCAGCAGTGCGTCAAGGTGACGTCAGCGGTCAACGGAGCCGGTCCAGGTCAAACTGACCTGTGGGTCCCATCTGTCAGTATTTAGTTAAACTAACTAAATTTAGTTAGCGCTAAATCTGGTTTAATTAGCAGGGCGGGCCCCACTTGTCATAGACCCAGGGGGTCAAACTGGACCCACCCAAGGTCAAACTGGCTCAGTGGGGTCAAACTCGCCGGCGTTTATCCGCTGGCGAGGCCAGACGCGGCGGGGCAATGCGGGTTTCGTGATCCGGCGACCAAAACGACGGCGGAGCACATCTACGTGATGCGGGGAGTGAGCCGCGTTGAGTGGTGGTGGTGGTTGGGCTCGGGGTCGCCGGAAACGACGCTGGTGACGAGCGTGGCGGTGGCCGGACCTCGGGTGAGCTCGGGCTCGTTGCTAGGGGCCACAGCAAGGGGCGTGCAGTGGTGCTACGGGTTCCTGTCGATGCGGTGGGTGTAGTGGACAAGGTGGTGTGGCCGTTGGGTGGCCGCAGCGTCGTCGGCGACGAGCTCAGCGGCAGCGCATTGCGGTGAAGCTTCGTGCGGTCTCTATGGTGCTCGAGAAGGAGAACGGGAAGGATGGATAGGTGGCTGAGCTCACGGCGATCACATAGGAGCAGACGACATGGTCGGGGACGAGCTAGTGCGGTGGGGACGGCAAAAGGGATCTCCGACGGTGGCGGAGTCGGGCGAGGTCGTTGCAGCGGCTTCGGGACAAGCGAGCGCTCGGGGCTCGGCCTGCTCGAAGGAGAAGAGGGTGGCGGAGCTTCTGGACACGGTGGTCGGGGTGACGACGTGGGGCTCGCCCAGGTGTCCACAGGCACGGGCGGCAAGAAGGTGGCGCCGTGGCGAGCTCGCGCAGGCCGGCGTCACCTCCCTGCTTGCCTGGCAGGGAAGAAGCAGCTGGCTGGCACGGACCAGCACAGTGCTGGGCCGCCAGGTGGGCTAGGAGTTGGGTTTTGGCCAGGTAAGTAAGTTTTTCTTTTCTTTTCTTTTTTCTTTATTTCTGCAAGTTTGTGGCATTTCTAAAAATACCTAGGCATTTCTAAAATTCACCAAACTGCACATGCTCACTGTATGGAACATATCCAACATGGAACATTTTAGTTTGGGATTATTTGGACATTTAAAATATTTACTAGCATTTAAATGCCCAAATGCAACTTACATATGATTTAATTCAATGGTCTTGTGATGACCTAGAAAATTGTGAACCATTTTGTCAGAGGTTCTATCCCAAGACAAAAAGGGTGGACTTTTTAGAAGGGCATTTCAGGTTCATTGAAAATGATTTTAGTAAACCCTAGTTGTTTTCAGGGGGGTGCTGGGGGTTCTTTCATCCCCATTTCATGTTTCTGGAAAAGTAAACATGATGCAACACTCTAATGCATGGACTAGCTAGGATATGACAGCGAGCACACTACAAATGATGATGAATTTTGACAACATCAATTATTTAACCCGATATGAATGAAAATTAATTTCAACATCATATAATTCAATACCTATCCAACAATTGTTGAACACGCGTCCGATCCTGAGCGTTTGTTGACTCTCTGAGAGAATCGATGTAGTAAACTGTGTTCCTGTTTGGAACAATGAATACTAATATCCAGTGATTGCTACATATTAAGAAAGCCATGAACTTACGAATGATGTCAAAATCTAAAATACAATCAGTGTATGTGTGGTTGTTTACTTGACTTACCGTTCATGATATGGCCAGAGAAATGATTCTTCATGGGATGTCTTTTCGAAGATACGGAGGACCGTGTTAACGGCCTAGTCCTTATGATCTAATGTTGTGCCATTTGCTAATGCAGGATCTATGAAATACACACTCTCCCTTATTCTTCTCTGCACATTTAATCCCTTGAGAGGAATAAAATGCACTTTGCTGTTTATCATTTACAGCTCTGGTTGTTAAGTACTTACAAAATCAGGCATCTAACAAGTGTGGCATCGAGCACGTTGAAGTTGAAGAAGAGATGTACATCCTCGAAACTCACATTGATGGAACCAGCATCCTGTCGGAAATGATCTCTATTGTAGTGGAGTAGCAAAGCATGATAACCTGTTGACATTTGATCCATGCAATATTCATCTGGGCGCGTACGCCGGCCTGGTGCGTCCTGAGAGTGGTGCATAGGGCTCTTCCCGTGGCGGTTCCCAGGAGCTCCGGCGTCGCGGTCTTGCTCATCGCACGCGGCCAGGGAAGGCCACGGTGCAGGTGCCAGCTAGGGCACCGTAGAGGTTGCCGCCCCGCCCGTGGGCCGCATGGCCCCGCCCCCGGGCCCAGCGGTGCGTAGCTCATCGTCTCGGATCTGAACGACGCCGCATGTTTGGCTCCGATTGCCAGAATGCCATGGATGCTCGCGGGCCACGTCTTCGGCACCATCCGTGGCCACACGGTCGCCTGCTCGCGCTGGCTCGGGATGACCCGATCGCTGTGATCCCCTTTTTCTTGGGGGCCATGGTGATGATGAAGTCAATGCGCTAACTTCCAAAACAGATTTTCACATCTTGCGCCCTCACATTACGGGATAGTAGTCGAGTTTATCGCCTGACATTACGGGACAAAACACATTAAATGCGCTACTTAGTTGTCCTCTTGCTTTATCGGGGACGGCAATGAAACCCATCCCATCCGTCGCCGCTTCGCCTTGCTCCGACATGCGTCCAGGACAACGAGGCATGCAGCGCCATGTAGGATGGCAGGCTGCTGAGCTGGCGTGGTGGCAGGGTCTTCACAAAGATCTGCATGCCACTAAGTAGGTGCTAGAATAGTTGGCTTAGGAGCCACGTACTGCCACGTGGGTACCTGTTTAGTTGGTGGGTCGGCCGCTGAGCTGGGGTGGCGATGGGGCAGCAAGGCCTTGCCGCGGTCTTGCTAATCTTCCCGGCAAGGGTCTTGCCATGGCCTTCTGGGCGTCGTCGGGAAGAGTCTTTTTGGGGCCTCGTGGGTGTCTTTGGCAGGAGCCTTGTCGTGGCCTCGTGGGCATCCTCGGCAAGGAGACTTGTTGTTGTCTTGTTTCTTAGTTCCTATCTAGGCCTCGCAAGCTGTTTGTCTTCTGTCCCGCCAAGCTCGGCCGCAGGCATGTGGCTGCGACTTCCCACGCACAAGTAAAGGGGTACAAAAAGGACCCCTACTTTTGTATACCGACACCAGTTTATGCACTATTCCGTAAGGGACCGATTGGATCCGAGAATTTAATGCTATGGTTAGGATTTATCCTTAATACTTTTCTCGTAGTTGTGGATGCTTGTGGGAGGGTTAATCATAAGTAGGATGTTTGTTCAAGTAATAACAACACCTAAGCACCGGTCCTCCCACATATCAAATTATCAAAGTAGCGAACACAAATCAAACCAACATGACGAAAGTGACTAGATGAAATTCCCGTGTACCCTCAAGAACGCTTTGCTTATCATAAGAGAATGTTTTGGCTTGTCCTTTGCCTCAAAAGTATTGGGCTACCCTTCTGCATACTTGTTACTATTATCATTACTTGCTTGTTACAAACTATCTTGCTATCAAACTAATCGCTACTTACAATTTCAGCACTTGCAGACACTACCTTACTGAAAATTACTTGTCATTTCCTTCTGCTCCTCGTTGGGTTCGACACTCTTACTTATCTAAAAGAGCTACAATTGATCCCTTATACTTGTGGGTCATCAGATAATATTTTAAGAAGTCTCGAGCATCTAAGCTTGGGGATGCCCCGATAGGCATCCCACCTTTCTTCTTCAACAATTATCGATTAGTATCGGTTGAGCCTAAGTTTTTGCTTCTTCACATGATGTGTGCTATTCTTAGAATGTCATTTTATTTTGTTTTTGCTTGCTTTTTTAATAAAATACTTACATCTGAAAGTTTGTAAATAAAATAGAGTGCTCAAATAGCTGCCAGGGAGGCTAGGTAAGCGGCATTCACATCCCGTCAACGAAGCTCTTTTCTATGGAATTGCTCTAGTGCTTCACTTACATCGTTTTGAGCATGGGGTGCTTTAGTATTTTTGAAGAAATTATCTCTTGCTTCACTTAAATTAATTCGAGAGAAAGAAATATTATGCTCATGATCTTCATTTATATCTTTTTGGAGTAGCTTGTCATTTACTCTTGTGATTCACTTATATCCTGTGAGTAAATTGTTGAATGAATTGAATATCACGAAGTTGAAATCATATCATGCCTAGTGGTAGCTTCACATTGGGTTTACAAGTGAAATCTTTTGAGGTTGACAATCACAATGCTGGTCATACAAGCAATTCACGAATAATTAGTATAAGGAAGAGAACTTTCACATGCAAATACACTATCATGGAAATCTTTTGTCATTGTGAGCCCCCATCAAAATATTATATGCCAAAATTGTTGATGTTGGACACGGAAGACAATGTAATGGTTTATGTTTGTTCATTGTCATAGATCCTTCAACATGTTGTGCTTGCCTCCCATCTTTGCTAGCCAAAAATTCGGCACCAATTAGAGATACTACTTGTGCATCAAAAAACCCTTAAACCCAAATCTTATTTTCAGGAGTCCACCATACCTACCTAAGGATTGAGCAAGATCGTTCAAGTAAGTTGTCATCGGTGCAATAAGGCAATAAAGATTGCTTCTAAAAGTGTTAGATCATTTAATATAAGAGAAAATTGAGTGTTGTACGAACTTGTAACGGCAAAGAATAAAAGCGATAGACTACATAATAAAGGTTACTATCATAAGGGGCAATATAATGTGACGTTATTTTGCACTAAGGGGTTGAGCATACAAACAAATAAGCGCATGTCAACCTCTGCTTCCCTCTGCGAAGGGCCTATCTTTTACTTTTCAGTATTTACTTTTATGCAAAGATTCAAAGTCTTTCTCTCTATTCCTTTATATTTTTCTCTTTTGGCAAGCATCATGTGGTGAGGAAAGATCTAGGAACATATATCCAGTTGGATATGGGTAGCATGAGTTATTATTGTTGACACCACCCTTGAGGTGAATACGTTGGGAGGCAAAACAATAATCCCCTATCTTTCTATGTGTCTAGTTGAAACGTTTTGCTCATGTGTATGCGGTGAGTGTTAGCAATGATAGAAGACTATAAGATGGTTGAGTATGTGGAGCTCTTACTTAAATTTTGTTGAATAAGTTGAATTGCATTTGCTTGGTTACTGAGAAAATAGGTTGTTGGGTTTCAAGAGAGATCATTGTTTGAACCATGACATGTGAATTGGTTGCTACTTTAACATGAGAAGTTTCATAAGAATGAATTGTTGCTATGATGCTAGGAAAAGTGATTGAAATTATCATTGATCAAACTTATGCACTTTGCTAGCATTCACACTTCATAAATTATTTATTTTATCATTTACCAACTCGAGGATGAGTAGGAATTAAGCTTGGGGATGCTGGTACATCTCCAACGTATCTACAATTTATGAAGTATTCATGCCATTTTATTATCATTCTTGGATGTTTAATAATCATTTTATAGTAACTTTATATTATTTTTCGGGACTAACCTAGTGACCCAGTGCCAGTTGCTATTTTTGCTTGTTTTTTACATCATCGAAAATCAATATCAAACGGAGTCCAAACACCGCGAAACTTTTTGGAGAATTTTTATGGACCAGAAAACCCAGGATGGGCCAGAGCAGCACCTGGGGGGTGTCCCCGAGGGGGGCACAACCCAACAGGGCACACCTAGGGGCCTAGGCCCGCCCAGGTGGGTTTTGCCCACCTCGATAGCCTCTCGCATCCCCTCTTTACCCTATAAATTCATAAATATTCCGAACCCCTCGGGGTTAACCTATATCAGAAGTTCCGCTGTCGTAAGGCTCTGTGGCCACCATAAACCAATCTAGACCCTTTCCGGCACACTGTGGGAGGGGGGAATCATCTCCGATGGTCATCCTCATCATCCTGGCGGCCACCACGATGAGGAGGGAGTAGTCCACCCTCGGGGCTGAGGGTCTCGTGTTCTTGAGATGTCACGATCTTGATGTATCACAGGCTTTGTTAATATAGTCGCATCATATAGTGTTTTCCCTTCTCTATCTTGTTGTGATGAATTGAGTTTTTCCCTTTGAGATTTCGTTGTTATCGGATCAAATACTTTTATGGATTTGAGAACACTTGATATATGTCTTGCAATTGAATACTCACGGTGACAATGGAGTATCATATTGATTCACTTGATATATGTTTTGGCACTCAACTCACGGATTCTCGAGGTGACATTGGGGTAATCTATGCATAGGGGTTGATGCACGTTCTTGTCTTTGTTTCTCTAGTAGAAATCTAGGGGCAGTCTTTGATGTTCTTTGTGTTGGATTGAAAATTATGAATCTGAATTTGCTTTGGTGTTATTTTAGTATGAACTCTAGGATATATCGAACGGAAAGAATAGCTTTGTCTTATTTTAGTACGAACTCTTGAATAGATTGATCGGAAACAATAGCTTTGATGTGGTTTCGTACCCTACAAAAAATTCCGTCTTATGTTCTCCACTAGAAAGGAACTTTGGAGTGATTCTTCGTTGCACGTTGAGGGACGGTTATATGATCCAATTATATTAGCACTGTTGAGAGATTGCACTAACGAAAGTATGGACCCTGGGCCTCATTTTTAAGCATTGCAATACCGTTTTTGTGCCCGTTTACTATTTGCTACCTTGTTTTATTTATTTATTCAGATTATAAAAATATATTTCTACCATCCATATTATACTTTTACCACCATCTCTTTGCCGAACTAGTGCACCTATACAATTTGTCATTGTATTGGGTGTGTTGGGGACACAAGAGATTTTTTGTATTTGATTGCAGGGTTGTTTGAGAGAGGCCATCTTCATCCTACGCCTCCCACAGATTGATAAACCTTACGTCATCCACTTGAGAGAGAATTTCTACCGTCCTACAAAACTTTGCGCTTGCAGGCCCAACACGTCTCTACAAGAATAAAGTTGTGTAATAGACATTAATAACCCCCAAGTATAGGGGATCGCAACAGTTTTTGAGGGTAAAGTATTCAACCCAAATTTATAGATTCGACACAAGGGGAGCCAAAGAATACTTGAAGGTATTAGCAGCTAAGTTGTCAATTCAACCACACCTGGAGATTAATTATCTGCAACAGCGTGATCAGTAGCAAAGTAGTTTGATAATTTTGGTAGTAGTGACAACAACAACAGTAACAGTAATAGTGATAACAGTAATTTTGTAGCAAGCATAACAGTGATGATAGCAGTAGTAACTTAGCAGAAATAATATAAGATAAATTCGTAGGCATTTGATTGGTGACTTGTTGGATGATATTCATCATGTGACAGTTATAACCTAGGGCTATTCGGCACTAGCTCCATTTCATCATTATAATGTAGGCATGTATTTCATAAATAGTCATACGTGCTTTATTAAAAGAACTTGCATGACATCTTTTGTCCTACCCTCCCATGGCAGTGGGCTCCATATTGGAAACTAAGGGATATTAAGGCCTCCTTTTAATAGAGAACTGGACCAAAGCATTAACACATAGTGAATACATGAACTCCTCAAACTACAGTAATCACCAGAAGAAGTCCCGGTTATTGTCACTCCGGGGTTACCGGATCATAAGACGTAGTAGGTGAATATAGCTTGCAAGATTAGATCTAGAACATGGATATAATGATGATAACATAAATGGTTCAGATCTGAAATCATGGCACCCGGGCCCAAAGTGACAAGAATTAAGCATGGCAAAGTCATAGCAACATCAATCTTAGAACATAGTGGATACTAGGGATCCAACCCTAACAAAACTAACTCGATTACATGATGAATCTCATCCAACTCCTCACCGACCAGAGAGCCTATGAAGGAATTACTCACTCCTGGTGGGGAGCATCATGGAATTGGCGATGGAGAAGGGTTGGTGATGACGAAGAACGAAGATCCCCCCTCTCCAGAGCCCCAAACAGACTCCAGATCTGCCCTCTCGAGGAAGAACAGGGCTTGGCGGCGGCTCCATCTCGTGGATTGTGCTAATTCTTTCTCCCTGATTTTTTCTCTGAAAATAGGAATTTATAATATTGGCTTCAGGGTCAGCGGGGCCACCAGGTGGGGACAACCCACCTGGGCGCGCTAGGAGAGGGGTGCGTGCGCTGGTGGGTTGTGCCCACCCAAGTGCCCCTATCCAGCACGTCTTGGCTCCAGAAATTCTTATTATTGATAAAAAAATCCTCGCAAAGTTTCGTTCCATTCCGAGAACTATTATTTCTGCACAAAAACAACACCATGGTAGTTCTGCTGAAAACAGCATCAGTCCGGGTTAGTTTCATTCAAATCATGCAAATTAGAGTCCAATTAGAGAGGAAAAGAGTTAGGAAAAGTAGATACATTGGAGATGTATCTACTCCCCCAAGCTTAAACCTTTGCTTGTCCTGAAGCAATCCAGTTGATAAACTAAAATTGAAAAACAAAAACTTTTACGAACTCTTTTGCTCTTGTTTGCATAAATAAGCTTAAACATCACCTAGGTTTTCAGCCAACATTATAACTAACCATGTCGACAATAACTCTTAAAGATTATAATGATTCATATCAATGACATAATCAGCTAGAGGGAAATAATAAGATATCTCAAACGGCAACACGTTGTCAAAACAACCATGATATAATATGACAATAGTGGTATCTCGCTAGCCCTTTCTGAGACCACAAAACATAAAAGAAGAGCACCACCAAAGTTCATGCAGCGACTAAACATTGTAATTCATGGTAGTAAAGATCCAGTCATGACGCACCCAACATTAGCTACACACAATGCATAAATCATGACAACTGTGCTCTTCTCAGTTTCTGGTGCTTGTTTTTAGAAGGTGATGACACAACATAAAAGTAAATAGATAGTCCCTTTGCAGAGGGAAGCAGTGATTTGCAGAGGTGCCAGAGCTCCATTTTTAAAACATAGGTAAATGATATTTTGAGGCATGCACCCTTCTCATTTACTTCATGACTATTAGTTATCAATATCTCCCATGCTAAATAGGCTAGTGGTGGTTCCCAAGCGATAAAAGTAAAGGTTTTGACTCCATTGGGAGTTTTTGTTTGATTATTTGAGTGATTAACTCTTTTTGTATTTTTCAATTTGGGACTAGGCATCCCTATTACCGCCCTTTTCTCGTGCGATGGCGAGTGAATAAACACTCAACCTGAGAATAACCCGCTTAGCATGGAGGATACCGATCACCTCCTGTCGTTCCATGAACGATCCAGCCACACAAAATGGATATTTTTAGAAGTTTGTAGAGGTGGCACATGCAAATTTACTTAGGACGGCAGGGTAATACCGTATATAGGTAGGTATGGTTGACTCATCTAGAATAACTTTGGGTTCAAGGTTTTTGATGTACAAGCAGAATTCCCACTTAGTACAGGCAAAGGCTAGGAATTTCATTGAGAAGCGGCCAGCTAGAGGGCAACCACAATCATAACCATGCATTATGCATAAGTAACATTGGACACTAGCATGACTAGGATATGAACACCATGAACATAAATATCATAGAGGCTATGATGGTTTTGATTCAACTACATGCATGAACATGTACCAAGTCAAGCCACTAGAACATTTAGAGGAGGATACCATATCATCATACTACATCACAATCATTTTAAAGCTATGTTGATATCTAAGATAAATCATTATGAACTCCCAGCTACTTATGAATG